>NW_010196200.1:75621-94034 GCF_000695765.1 Mesitornis unicolor
TATGAAGTTTTTCCTTTCTCTGCCTTTAGAATACATATACTGGATTTGATTTTGTCCATTTGACTTGCAAGGGTTTTTATGTCTTCTCTTAGGTCCTTGAGATCTTCAGTTCAATTGACTTTAGTAAACAGGTCTTAAAGCTGACCTGCTCAAAATAAAGAGACTGTAATTGTGAGCTGGAGTTATCTCACCTTTAAGTTGATTTGAAACATATAGACCTTTTCTACTATTTGCTGTTTGATAATGTCCTTATAATTTACCAGTCTATATTACATTGTCTTTTGCTAGTTTGATGACTGATCAGTAAAGAAGTTTTTCTGCTACTAGCTTGGTAGGTCAAAGTCCTTCTGCTGACAACAGGATTTACTTTTTGACTTGCTTTGGGGATTTTATTGATTGGGCTTGCATGAAAGTCTAAGTCTACAACATGTATTTAGCGAATTTCTGATTTGTAGCACCTTCTCTGGCACTCCCTGGTGAGATTTACAACATGCTGTAGGTGCAGTCATCAGCTTGGCATTTCAGTTGCTTTTTGCGGTAGTTGAGTGCAAAGTTCAAAAACATCCTGAGGATGTTTGGATCTGGCTGCAAGGTCTGAGTTGGCTGTTTCAGGGTGCTCCAGGGATTAAGGACTAATGCAGGGAGGGAGACCCTTTTTTTGGATGTGTGCTTGCTCCTGAAACCCAGATAGATTTAAAAGCAACTACCATATTCTGGTATTTAGCAGTCACTTTGAGCTCACCTATAACTGCTGGAGGCTGCTGCCCTCATGGGACTCAGAAAGAGATGCAAATTTCAAGTGACACAGTAATCTATTGGGTCTTCTTTGCTTTTAAAACTATGCTATAATTTGTATTAGGAATATTACATCTTTACCAATTTAGAGCCTTTCCCTCTCCTCCCCCATCAACTTTCATCACTGGAAAAAGAGGAAGACGAAAGCATTAACACACCTACAGTAATGATGATCAGCATTTTTTGTTAACGTAGCAAACTTGTGCAGTTTTGCAGCCGTCATGAGCAGGCAATGAAACTTGCCTATTGGAAATCATCTGGAGTGTGAACTGGGTCTTTGTTAGAAGAGGGACTCTTATCCATTGATTTATTTTGTCTTTGGTTGTGATTTGTGGTTGGTTTTTTTTTAAGTCAGATACAAGGATACCACTTATTTGAAATTACCTTTTAATGAACAACTGATGTCTAACTCTTTGATTTTGCTTGGACTCTTATTGAATGAAAACTTGCTGGGTTGTGTTTACATGAATTGGATTACTTTTGGAAAGGAAAGCTCAGCTTTTGTCTTTTGTGCATCTAAGATCTTTCTTTTTTCAGCTCTTCAAGCAGTAAAGATTTACATTTTTCCTTCTCTGTATCTGCAAACTAGCCAGAGATTCTGCTAGATTTTCATGTAGGGTTTATGCTGTTTGCAAGATTTTCTTGGAAGCAATCAGACATATTTAATTTCTTCATTACTTTTTAATATGTGTTCTTTCAGTATCTCTCAGATATATTCCTCTGCTATTGGAGATATGAGGCCATTATCATCCCATTTAAAAATGTCTAAACGTAAGATCCTACAAGATTTTCAGAACAAAGCATGCTCAGCTGTCACTCTTGGACTAATGAGCAATAGTGTGGTCAGAGTATTGAAATGTCATACAAAAAGAATACATATTGTAAGCTTATTTTATTTTCTGTGTTACTAGCAAATTCAGTAACATTGTTCCTACTAAAATGTCACTTCTTTAGTAGGTCAGAATATGGACTATTTTGAAACACCTATTTTTAGAAGGAAGGGAAAACTGATACAAAGGAAAACCAAGCTGAAATACACCTTGGACCAGGCATTTTGGTCCTAGGGTGGTGTTTAATGCTTGTGAATTCTGACTCTTTTCCTGGCTGTAATGTGATGCTTCTCTGTAGTGTGACAGCTTCAGCTTTCCGCCTGAATGATCTCATCACACACATGCGCAAAGAGCCAAAAATGAAAACCCTCATATTGCTTATCTGCCTATCTTCTTAGTGAGGAGAAACTCATAATATCTGTGCAGAACTTTAGGCATAAAAATTGCTATATAAACTCTTAGCATTATTATGATGAACAGAGAGAAGGCTGAGAATGGGATATGATTGCTCTCTATAAATACATTAGGGAGGTAAACTCGACAAAGGAAAAGAGATATTTAAGGTAGAGGACAATGCTGGTGCAAGAGGAAACAAGTGTAAGAGGGCCATGAATAAATGTAGGGTGGAAATGGGAGGAAGGTTTCTAACAGAGCAATGCAGCAGCCTTGAAGACAGATCCACAAGGTCAAAATCTTCTCTGTTTTTAAGATGGAGTTTCAGATGTTAGTGTCGTATGCTGTAGTTTCTTCACCAGAGGAAAACTGAAACTTTGGGAAATCCTTTTCATTGCTCATCTAGTTTACCAGAGAAATCTTCGGCTACAACCAGACATCTTTCAAAAGGTGTCACCTCTCCCAGTATGGTCAGTCTGAACTTTTTCTCTCTCTGAAAGAATACAAAGTAATAGAGTGTAAACTGGTTTTGTTTCCCCAGAAAAGGCCTATTCATCCTTGCTTTAACTGATTCATAACTTGTATCCAAGTACAGTACATCTTTGCATCATCTTATCCATAAATATACTGCAAGAGCAAAGTATATGTTGCTGGAGGTGGGGTAAGGAAGCATAATTTGCACACCAGTGCAATTTGTTGCTGGAGTTGCTAGCATTCATTTCTATGATCCTAAAACACCTTGCGTGTGCAGGCAGGGAAACAGGGAAGGGGAGAGTGTTATGTAACAGGTGGACAAATGTAGATGCTGTTTTGCTAAATATGCAAGTGAAAACAGTTGCTCTACCTCCATGTGCAAAGGATGAGGATGTTGTTCTGTGTGTGAACCAGCTGAGATGACTTGGATTTTCGCATGGAAACTTGGGCTTCTCGAGACCCACAGGAAAAGTATAATGCAGTGAATAAGAAAAGCCCCACAGCAGTCAGCAGGACGTTCAAGTTAGCTGACCTGAGTTATCCTGTGCAAGTAGCAGAGTGGAGAGGTTTTTCTTTCATCAGTGGAAAGAAAAGCTCCTCCAAAAGCAGTTTGCAGCAGGAACATAACTCCAGCTTCCACCGCTGTAAAAGTAACCCCATGAGACTACCTGGCCAGGCTTGGAATATAACCAGGCAGGGACAAAAAGCCTCAGAATTTACCCTTTGGAAATCTACAACTTTGATGAAATGCAACTAAAAATAATTTCAGTGTGTGGAAGTCGTTGTCATCTATCATTAGGAAGGGTCTTGAACATTAAAGCTGCAGGTCATCTGCTACAAACTTCACAGGTAAGCACCATTCTGGGCAGTTGGATTAGGGTTGTGTGCTGCATAATATTTCTGCAGAAAGGAACCATAATTGTTATTTGTGGAAACATAAGCTTACTGATAATTGCACTCATTCTATGCTACTAATTAGAGGCTAAACAATGATATTGCCGTTGCCATTGACAACTGAGTCTACAATCTTGTTTTTTTGGGTACTAGCATTAGGAGACAAAAGTCTTTTCCCCATTTGCCATGGTATAGCAAAGACAGAAAAACTCTGAGGCTTGCAGCTCAAAAAACAAAAGTAATGTGCAAAGAAAGACCTGTGTGTTCAAGCTGGCCTCTAAATTTATATTCATGTATTAAGAAGGCCCTGGTGGATAATTTCCCTACAAAAGGCAGTTGGTGCTGTCACTTTGCACTAGAGAGTGATCAAAATGGCACTGCAGTGATCTGTAGTGGCTGTAGGCTAGTGCTCATAGTTTGGTTTTGAGGAAAAGCAATTCTAGGATTCCAGTTCAAGGGTGATGAATTTCAACTGTTCGTGTGAGATTCGTGCCACAACTCAAAGGAAGTATTTCTGGCTGTTATCTCCATTTTTTGGCCATGAAAATGGCAGGTTATGTTTGTTTCTTGAGTGATAAATCCAGCCTGATGCTTTATGTTGCTAATGTAGTGCAAAACAGCTGTTATGCTGTGTGAATTTGGGCTAGAGCTTCTTGATTGGAATGGGGCTACCTGGAGGAAGCCTAGGCCCTCAGAGATAATTTAAAAAGCCGATAGTAGATGCCTGTTATCTGCAACCTGCTCTCCTATGTTCCAGCATCCTCCTACAGGAAGGAGCTGCTCAAGGTTATTTTGGAGTAACATGCAGGGGGAAGGGAAGAGTAGATTTTTTTGGTAATATATGAGGAAATTAATCATGTGAGGTTAGAATATAATTGAATTTTGTCATCCTAAATGAATTTGGTCTCTGTCAAAGAGAGACATCTCCCACAAAATTATTTAATTCTCAAAAGAAATGATGCTGTATTATTTCTCATATTCTGTCCTGATCCTGAAAGGTTAAACATTTTCATTTATGGCCTTTTTATTTCACGTATTTTTTGTCAGATTTCAGATCACAGCTGAGTTACTGCTGCCTGCATCAATAGTGGTAATGGTTTCTGTGCAACAATACATCCCGGATCTGTTAAACCTCCCTGAAGTATGTTTGCTGAAACACTTTTCTATGTTTATATAACTGGTTGGGTCATTAAAGAATTGAGAGAGGATCAAAAAAGAGATAGGAAAAAAACATTCTTTCTGCATCTACAATTGCAGTTGTGCTTTGACTGGGAAGTACTTAAGCACTGTCTCAATTGGGCAATCTCCTCTCAGTGCATCACAAACAGCCTTTGGCTAATATATCGCTCCTACCAGTTTCATGTACATGAATAACACAGACCATCAGTGGACTGAGAAGACCTCAATAAATTGGTCAAAAGTAATGAAATGTGTCTATATTAGGATACAGAAACCCAGAGAGCCTAACACTCAGCTCTTCACTTGTTTTCATAGAATATCAAGTACAAATTAAACTGTGGTGTATTTCTAGATGTGGAATCCTCTGGATATTAAGGATTATTAGCTTTGGAGGACAGGTCTACATAAAAAAATGGCAGCGTGGGAAGCATACTTTGCTGGTGTTGATTAAACTAAAGTATATGTACCCCTGATCCCTGGCAGAATTGCTGCAGTCCCACTGGAGTCCACACTGCCACATCTTCACACTTCCTGTGACTTACATTACTGAGATTAAATCTACCACAGGACATGTTCACATCCTTTGCCTCAAGCCTGCTTTTGCCAGCTGCACAGAGATGCTGTGAATGTAAAATCAGAAGCAAATGCATGTCCACCCCCATCCCTGTGCTCATAGACTCTTCCTGAGGTTGAAGGGGTTTTGTACCAAGGTGGGTGACAGCAACAGGTCACAAGCATCTGCAGACCTGTGTGGGCTGGCACTGCTGCCCTTCCTTTGCATTGTTCATGAAAGGGGTGGCCCCTGCAAACAGAAAGTCATTGGCCTTTCCTGATTGTTGAGATTGTCTGTTAGATTAAATTTTGTTGGCTAAAAAAAAAAAATAAATCCTACCTCTGGGGAATAAGCTTCTGCTCTGCAGAAATTTGTCCTCTAGCTGCTCTTTTAAAGTGGTAGTTAGATTACTGCATCTGTTAAAGATGGCATACTGGACTGGAAAGGAGATTTCATAGTTAACTAAGAGGCATCCCTGACTAGTGTAAGCACTGTATTGCATTATCTCCTTCACTGTAAGACTTTATGTTAAAATCAGTTTTCTTGTCCCTCTTATTCCCACCAAAAAACTAATCTAATTCTTGAGTCCATTTTTTTCAAGCTCAAGCAATCTAATTTAAAACTTGTCCTCATTCATTCCTGGGTGAACTCTGATTTTAGCCTAAATAATTTAGTGCATAATAATTGTGCTCCTTTCAGTCTTCCTATCTCAATATCCTTCTAGATTTTTCACCAAAAATAAGTTCTTAATTCCTTTGATTATCACTGTAATTCTTCCCTGTACCTCTTCAATTTGAAATTCTATTTCTCCAAATAGCATTTATCCTTCCCCACATCTACAGAAACAGCTTTTGTTTATGCATGCTAGGATGACATTGGGTTTTTTTTCACAATATTCTCATATTAATGGTTCATAGCCCTCCTACAAATCACTGAGTGGAATCAAGTCCTTCTCCTTAGCCATTTCCAAGGAAGGAGCATTCAACGTATAGGCAAATTTCTTGCTGTTAGTTCCAAAGATTGTGGTTTTTCAGTTTGTACTTTCAGATTTCTTCCGATTTTATTAACCGAGTCTTCAATGTTGCCCATTTCTGTGTGTACTGTAGTCCAGTTTTTCCTTACACTGAAAACACTTCCCATTTGTGAGGTATTTTATTTTTTCATCAGTGTTTTCCTAATGTTTTTTCACTGATTATTAGTGACTTTTATAAAGCTATATAAAGTGGGGTTAAAGCTGATTCCTGAAGAACCTAATTTGTAATTTCCTTTCAGCCATAAACCTTCCCTTTCAAACAATACAATTTGTGTCTGACTTAAGACAGCTTCTCATCCTCACAATTTCTCTGCTAATCCCTGTCTCTTCCTGTTTTACTAATAGTTCCCCATGTCTTATCATAGACTTCACTAATGTTAAGACTGATGGGATCAATCACGTCCTTTGTCTAGAATGTAGGTTATCTTGTCAGAGAAATGTATGAGGTTAATCTGGTGCAACCTACTTTCGTTAAGCTCATGTTGTATTTTATGCAATTTTCATTTGACCTCCATGTCTTTAATTATCTTTTCTCTTAAAAGCTCTTCGGAAGCTTTGTATACCACTGAAGTCAGAATTCAAGGACTGTGGTTATCCACATTCCTTCCCTCCTGCTGGCTAACCCCTTCCTAAATACAGGCACTATATTTTCTAGTCATTTGTCTTATGGTACTTGGTAGGTTTATTAAAAAGTATTGCTAGACAACCTAGAGGTTGCATGTTGCAGTAGTGCATTTCTGGTTCAAGCCCTTTATACATTGGCCTTAGCATGTACTGGTGTTTATTGGGAATTCTTGAACCAATGAAAACAACCCACAGAAGTAAGACTTGCATACACAGAAGTGTAATGAACAGAGAACCACAAGTAGGACAGTTTTCATGGCAGTTTGGCTGGGAAAGGTCGTGGTTAATTGGGAATGGCTCCTGGAAAGTGAGTTAAACTGGTGCAATTCAGCTAGGCCAGATATCACTTTGTTGTTAGCTATCTTAATAAGGGGATTTGCCTGACTGCCCAACCAAGGGGGAAGCTAAACCAATGTTAGCTTCCATCCATGACACTGTTGAGGATGCTCTTCAGCAAAGGATGCTGCTGGGCTTCTGGTACTCTTAATTAAAAGTACAGAAGAATATTTAGATGAGAACCTGGAGAAGAACCCACAGGTGTGAGAATAATACAATCCCCAGTGCATCTCCAAAAGGACTGGGAAAATTGCAAAGAATAGGGAAGACAAATCATGCTGGTCAGACCTCAGATGACTGACAGGAGAATGAGCAGTGACTTCTCCAAATCTGCAGATGATACTAGGGGTTTTTTTGGTTAGTCAAATACTGTGCTGATGGTGAGGAAATACAGAAAGTGTTGCCCGCAAAACTCAGTGGGTGAAAAAGTAGCAGATGAGCTTCACTGGAGATAAATGTAGGGTGATGCAGTTAGAAGAAAATATTCTAAATTGAGTTTACAGGAAACTGAGCACTTAACTGGTAGTTTCAACTCAGGAAAGAGATATTTGAGTTGTCCTTGACAGTCCTCCAAAATCACTGCATGGATGTGGCAGCAGTCAAAACCTTAGCACAATGTTGTGTATCATTAGGAATATACTGACAACAAAGCAGAAAGCACTATTTTGCTCTTATATAAAACCTTACTGTATCTTTTGAGTACTTTGTGTGATTCTTGTCTCCACAATTTAGGAACAATATAGTGGAAATAGAAGAGATACCAGGAAGGTCAACCAACTGAGAGGGTGAAGAACTTGTCTTATGAAGAGAAACTAAAAAGGGTGGGATTTCTTAGACTGGAGTGAAGGCTGAGGGGAATTCAGTGGTAGTTCATGACGTCACAAATTGGTGGATAAGGTAATGCAAAACCAGGAGCAGACCTATGGAGTCTAGTCTGAGGTTTAGGTCTCTTGACTGCTAACCTAGACCAGACCTTGTCTAGTGCAAGACTAGAAAAAGGATTATGCATTAAAACAAGCAGAAATTGATTTAAAATAGTTACAAGAAACTAATTTTTGCACTGCAGATAATTAATTTTTGAATTGCAATAGTATGCTGTGGAGGCAGATTGGATCAGCGAGCTCAGAAGGGAAATGAACAAATTCATGGACATTTAGTTAGGTCCATAAACTGATGCTAATGGAAATAGTCAGGGATGTGCCCCCTAACATCTTCAATCCAGAAGTTTTGGAAACTGCAGGAGTATGAGGAGAATAAATGGATAAATAGCTGCTTCTTTTGCTGCTCTTAGAGTGTATGTGCTCTTTGTGCTCCAGGTGTCCCTGACAGGATGGGATCTGGTGCTGTAAGCAGTATCCTGGATGGAAAAAGGCTGTCTTTCAAAAGGGTCCACTGTCATCTTCCAGAGGAGTCATCACTATTTCAGTTGGAACCTCTGCATATTGCCCAGTCCCCTACCAACATGTCTTTCTTCACCTACTCCCAGATAAGACTGTGTATTTTGTTCTGGCTGGAGAACAGAGTTACTCCTTATCTCACTTTTCGGCCTGCATGGGCTATCCCTCTCACTAAGAAGAAAATTAAAAATAATTAAAAACCTAAAATATATATACATAAACAGACACATATATATATGCACACATAAGAAAGGGTTGAAGTGTGTTTATTCAAACTAAATATTTTTGAGTGACTTTGGTTGAGGGTATGTATAAAGGCAGTTATTTATTTGATTGAAATCCTCATTAACTTCTTACAAGCCCTTCCTCTTATTAAGTCCCTCACCTTATAAACTCCATTAGCTTTGTGTATTTTGAGTAGTGTGGAATGTTTGCAGGGACAGAGAAATTATAGGTTAATTTCGATTTTCTTTCAATTTATTTTTACCTGAGGGGGAATCTGCCATTATGTGGCAAAGTAAGAAAAAATAGAACTATACCATGCAGCCCTTTTCAAGATAATAAGATATTTTATTTCTTACTTTTGTCTGACCTCACTACTGGCCTTTTCCAGTCTGTCCTTTAAAAATAGCTATGCATATGAATGCAGAAGGCTGATGCACTGCCTGTTGCAAGACAACCCACCATAGGGTCCTCCAGAGATTTCAGCTTTGCATACTGAAGCGTTGTTTCTGTAAAAGGTAGTGCTGGGAAAGAAAGAAACTGAGAGACTGGACACACCGATGCAATTAGACAGCAAGATTTTAGGTTTAAGGATCACATCTGTACTCCTGTGTTTACAAAAAAAAGCCCAAAAAACTTCACAAGTATTTGGTCTTGCGAGGAAATTGAGCCTTTAAGGAAAAAGAAAAACAGATAGAACTAAACAAAGAGGGAGAAAGATACCTTTGAAGCTGTAACTCAGAAAAAGTGTAAAAACAGAATGGGAGTTCTAATAAACCTAGTTAAATAAGATTTGGATCCAATTTAAATAACCCAAAACATTAAATACGAGCTAAGATATCCCCAGTGGTAAGAAGCAGAGGAATGCAAGTGTATTCAATTGAGGAAGACGGTAAGGGACATTATACAACTCTCCCATAGAACAAGTCAACATCTGCTTTTCCAGGAAAAAGGTGGCTTTCAGTGGAATGTCCTCCTGAGATGTGTGTTCCTGCCTAGCTGGGAGCTTGGAGCAGTCACTCAGTCCCGTCCAGGCTTCACTGGCAGCTGAATGTGCTGAGAGAGTGGAGGCAAGAGAACATGAACACACACTCCTGTCTGGAAGACAATAGTTATGGATATTTGTCATTTAAAAATAAATTATCTCATGAAAACCTACAAAGAGATCTGGGAAGGAGGAGTGCTTTCAGCTCAGCTGATTATTGAATCCTGTCTTTGCCATCAACAAACACACAACAAAGTGACCCTGCTCTGTCTTGCAAGTGGTGCCCTAGGACTGAATACCTCTCAGTCCTTCATACAGTGCCTAATACAGCCTGCAAAGCACCAAGCATTTCAAATTCAGGGATTCACATTCATAAGAGTATTTCTGGGTTACATACAGTATCTCTCTTTAAATAAAGAGAGACACTTATTAGGACACTTTCTTCACCCCTTTGTAGTTTCAAAATGTCCCCAACATCTTTAATACAAAGTAAGCAGAACACCTTGTAATTTAAGATCAAAACATATATAAATGAGATAATATTTTACAAAAACATCTCCAAACTACCCAGCTTCACTATATGGTAAATTACAGTATTTGGCACCATTACTTCAGTGATGTGTTAAAATGATGAAAGGCTTAGAAGATCAGAACATAGTGATTGATATTGAATTCAGTTTATCTGCCTTAGAAGATGTGATGAAATGAAGATTTGTCTCTGTGCAACTTATGATTTATGTTTGAAATTGGAGGCTCTCCTATGCATATCAGGGTTATGTGACAGACTGGTTGAATGCAGCATTCTTAATTTCACTATTGATTCAGTTGTCGTCTATGACTGTGTTGAATTAGACTGCCAAAAGTGGTGTGTGTGCTTAAGTCCTCCAGTAAAAGAGATTTGCTCCATTAGCTTCTGGGAAACAAGTTTCCCATTTTCCCTCCTACCCCTTTGTGAAATTTTTTAGTAGATCCCTAAGTATATTGCTGAATACTGAGTCCTAGTAAGGATCTGTGTTCCCAGGGTTCCCAATCAGTATGTCTTTGAGGAGGGGGCTGGAAGATGATTAAAAAAACGACAGGAGTGATATCATTCCTGAAACTTCTTTTCCTTTTCTTTTATACCAGGTACAGGATGGAGGCATTACATTTTGTGGTGGTAATGCAGCAGGCAGAAATGTGACTACAGTTGTGTATACCCTAAAAAGAGATGTGAGCTGCAGATTAGTGTTTAAGAGTTTCCTGGAGATCTACGGTGTGGCATGAAGCACAGGTCTTGCAGTAGTGTTTTTACAGCCCCTTGAAAAAGGACATGTGAAGATATGTCTGCATCAGAGGTGCAACAGGAGATCTGTAGAGTCAGGCATCTGCTCCTGGGTACTCAAGGTTTGTGCTACATGCCTGCTGGTGGCTTTAACCTCAGACTAGCTCCAGGCTGCCTGCTGACCCAATGTGCATTCATAGCTAGCCCATGCCAGGTGCACCTCAGGAGTAGATCTACT
Source organism: Mesitornis unicolor (assembly GCF_000695765.1). Lineage (NCBI taxonomy): Eukaryota > Metazoa > Chordata > Aves > Mesitornithiformes > Mesitornithidae > Mesitornis > Mesitornis unicolor. The sequence continues at coordinate 86,836 of NW_010196200.1, forward strand.
TTGGCCAGAATCCAAATCCAGTTGCAGCCCAGAGACCTCTGCAATGTGAACTCAAGTGCAGCGAGGGGAAACATTAGGAAAGTAACTTCAAAGCCACTTTCCTGAACTGAACTAAAACTATCATCAGGTCCGCTCTGAGTACAAAGCCCAGTGCCCATTCTGCTTTTCTCTGGAGGTTATGCACGCTTTCTGAACTGTGCAGTATAGCCAGAATATTTCAGGAGAAGAAGTGGGGAGTGGAGCAGAGGCAGAAACCTACTAATTAAATGATTGTCATAAATAAAACATAAGAACAAGCTACTATATTTAAATCTAGACTATTATTTTTCTTCCTGTTAGGAGCCTGGAATGAACTCTGCCAAAATATTAGGATTTCAGACTAACTTGTCGCTCCCCCTCAGTCATCTTTAAAATGGGTCAAAATGTAAATGCAGTATCTCATACACTTAACAAAGCCTTCCTCCAGCAGCTGATTCACTGACAGGAAGAGTCTATTACCTAGTTACAGCTAAAAGATGATTCTGAACTTTCAAGGTGGAAATACATGTTTTTTGGTGTCAAAGACCCTGAGTTTGACTCAATGTTGGTAACACTGCAAGAGTGCAAGTTGCAAAGTGAAATTTTCTGCTGTACAACCTGGTGCCACTGCACTGATTGACACCAGCAGAGGATAAGGATCATATGCTGGTATAATGTTTTGGCAGAAATTAGAGTGTGGGGCTAACTCTGAGGCAATGTTGGGGATCAGCTGTTGTCACAGTTCATCTAGCTGTGCTGCCCTTTTGATTTGCAGATCTCTGCGGAAGAAACCAGCAGTGATAATGAGTTTTGGTCAGTCAGGTATCAAAGTCTTCAGCTAGTCATTGTGCTTACCCTCTGGCATATTTGAGGAAACAATTCTGACCACAGGGCTAGGAAGTAGAGCAAACACAGGGAGCTGGCTTTGGAGAGCTCAGTATGCTCAGTCATGTGCTTAATATTCAGCACCAGTTTGCCTCCCAAACCAAGCCGTTCAAGAGTATTAGGACTTTAGAAAAATGCTTGCACTTGAAACTGTTTTGAAAGCTGATCTTTGAAGACACATCTTTGGTGGGTACTAGCTAATGTGGTACCACTGAATTAAACAGAAATATCTCTGAGTATCATATCAGCAAGGGTGTCATTCTTTATATTAGCTGATTTGAATGCCTCAAAGGTAGCTGAGAATGTACCACTTCACATTAAATCATTATTTAGGCATTTATACTTTGTTCTGCACTGCAGTGTTTTACCCATTATTTTAAAGATCCAAATAGACTTAAGCATTTTCTAGAAACAGGGGCTTCTGATTTTTAGTCATAGATAGCCAAGATCTCTTTTCTTCTTCTCTGACCCATAAATGACTGGCTTTCCTATCTCCTCCTTTTCTCTTCTGGGTCATCTTAGCATATTAGGTAGAACCTTTGTCCTTTGCAGCCCCTCTTTGCAGTTAGGTGACTTACCTCTCTGTACAAGCTCTTTTTCAGCAGGCTTAAGATTGACGACGTCACATCTTTGATTTAGTAAGGACTCTACAGTGCATCTGGGAAACTCGGGCTAGTATCAATCCTACCTTGCTTTCAAAATTAATTGAAAAAACACTTTACCAGTAGCTCGATGACTACTTCAGAACACACAGACTAAATTAAAAGAGCCTGGTTTTCACTCTGGACGGTCCCTGCCTGTAGCTTCCCCAAAATTTATGGATAGTAGCCTCAAAAAAGGCATTCTTCCTGAATCAACATTCAGTTGTCCCTCGACATAATTTTAGTACATCTCTCTCTCTCTCAAAGTATATTTATGTTTGGATGTTTGCCAACACACTGATGACAATCTTTCTATATGCATATGGGCCAGTAATAACTTTTGAGAAAATATTATCAAAAGGTATGTTAAAAATTACTTAGTGGCCAGAAAGCAGTCACCTTACTTAAGTCTAAGTGAAACATAAACAGCCAGTCAGAGCCTTCTGGAGATGATAAATAGTCTGTTTGGATCATTTTAAAAGATTCACTAAGCAATGGCTTCTTCTCATAAATGCCAACTGTGCTAAAATCCAAGATGTCATCTGAATAAAATATTGTATATGGCCATCCTATTAGGTTAGCTAGTGCCTTTAAGGAAGCCACATACCTAATGGATCTAATTGCTCAAGGAGCATTAGAAAATTCCATTTTTAATAAAATATGTTAAATCATGTTCAAGCAAAAATAGTTTAGTGATTAATATTCTCTCTTTCTAATTTTAGAGATGAAATCTGCAGCGAGCATTGAAATGGTCTGCTGAAATTGTAAATAGCGAAAGATAGCAGGTTTGTGCTAAGTGGTACTTCTAAAATACTACAAAAATAATGTTCTGGCCATAATTGTATTCCATTAGAGTGGATAGGTGCCTGGCAACAAAGCTGAACAAATGTATACATACTGAAAAAAGAGTGTCTTGATGTAAAAGGCTCTTGTCATTTAGCTCAATCTGTGTATGCACAGATTTTTCTGATGAGCACAATGGGAGATGCCGCAGCAGAAATAAATTAAACTAGTTTACAAGGAATGCATTTACAAGAGCTAGGGTCAAGATGCTTGCCTTTCTGGAAGGTCCTGATGCTTTCTTCAGCAAGAATACCTGAGCACATGTTCATAAGAGAGCATTATATGAAAAACACTGAATAAAAGAATAATGCTTTGATATTTTGATGCCCACTGGAATCATATTAAGACATGTTTGAGAGTGGAGGAATGTGTAGGTTTTTAGTTTGGATTTGAGTTTGAGGTTGAGTGGTTTTTCCCCTTCCTCCAAAGCATGAACTAAAATCTGATGGTGTTCAACATGCCTAATAAAACGGGTACATGGCATTTCACTTTGGAGTCCAAAAAATGGAAGCAGTCCTAAAACAGTTGATGCTACAGTTGTCACCTACACTGTGGCATGAGGCTGGCTATTTTAATACACATAACTTGAAATATGTACAAGGGCAAAGCTGAGTGTCAGCTCAGCACCAGAGTAGGTTCCCATATGTATGCTGTATGCGTTGCCATGTTCATCTTATTCACTGTGGGTGCAATGTTGTTGGTATTCATTGCTCTGTGTAATAGGTTAAGGGTATCAGTTGCCAGTCTGCACCCTGTCGACCTGTCAACAGCTGTAATGCTGACAAGGAACAAGGCTGTGATGAAATCCTCCCTATGAAGTGTAAGGACTTCACAACCCAGCCTCAAACAAATGTCAGGTGTGCTTAGGTGGGAAACAAGATAAGTAAGGTGTTAAATATGTTCCCAGCATGTGAGCACATGAAATGTGAAGCACTTGTGACCACTGGGGATGACATGCTGCGGCTACATTTCCTGCAAACTGCGGTTTGCTGTGGGGTCCCAGCTCTATCGCACAGCTGTGGGCTAGCAAGGGTCCTGGGTACAGCACCAAGTCCGTCAGTGGTTGCTTTACTTTAAGCAGATGAGTAACACTGTTCATTTAAATGCTTGCAAGTTTAAATCCAAATATGCATTTAATATTGTGTTTAATTAGGGGCTTAAAAGCACAGCTGTCTGCCTGGTGCATATTTGTGCACATGGAGCATTTTCTTAGCTGATTAACTTGTGCAGCCTGTGGCATACCATCTTGAACAGCTTGGTGCTACATCTGAGGGATGTGCCTGGGCTTGGATGTACATTCCCTTGGAGCACACAAATACATACTCGCATGGAGAAATGTATCGCTGCTTTCCAGGCATCAGTTCTTCAATACTAAGACTATGGATTCTTGTAAATTGCTTCAAATTGGGATGCAAAGGAGCAGAATGTTTAAAAACATTGGCTATGTTTCCTTTGAGAGGGGCCTTTGTGTCTGCACTCAGTAGAGGGACAGTGTCCTCAATAAAATGTGCTGTATTTCCTCTCATGATTATACAGCATATTTTTCCTCAGGGACTTTTCTGCTTATGCTTTAAAAATCATTTTACCTACCACTGCCATGAGCTACCTTGGGATCAAAAGGAAACGCGTAACTGAAGCATGGCTTGCTGCTGAACAGTAGCCTCTTTTTGTGTAATTACAATTTTGCTTTCACTGGACAGTAGAAGACAGAAATGATAAATTCAGTGAAGGCCCTACCTACTTTTTCTGAGGCATAGCAGAGGAAGAAGGAAAAAAAAAACCCAAAGTCCATTCTTCTGTTGCCAGAAAGCAAGCATAGTATAGACTGAATCCGAGCCGCAAATGCTATTGACATGAATTTTTTGCATCACCACAGAAACTTAGCATATCATATAGTGTTTTAAAGGTATCAACTGTGGCTTGGTGACCTCCAGAAATACTTTCCTTCTTTCCTTCATGAGAAGTCTACAGCTGCCCATTGCCAGCTTCACAGCTGTAAGCTCTTTTTTAATATTTCTGGCAGGAACTGCAGACAAACAGGCAAACATGAGACCAAATGCTCCTTGGAGCAGTGATGTGACTGTGCCATGCACAGAGCCCTGTGCTTCAGTAAGATGGGAGTCCAGCTGAATGGCTGGGAGGTAAGAGTCTTGATACTTCTGCTTAAAAGTGATGGCAAGAGGAACTCCGCAGAAGGAAAAAGAAGAGGTGAGGTCAGGTATAGCATGTTTTATGGATAATTCCAAACAGCCGTGTCTTGGGGTTTTTTTTCCCCTACACTTTTATGACTCTTGACCCAGGTTTGTTCTGTGGAAATGGCTGGGGAATTGCTCTCCTTGCAAGCAAAATTACTCCTGGAGGGATTCAGTGTTTGTCCTCTAGTATCTGTCATGTGACCAGTTGTACACTAAGACCACCTAACACATATTCACAGCAAAGAGGTTGCAAGTGTTTCAAAGACTGGAATAAATTTGTGGAAATGCCTGTAAATAAGATATACAGTCATGGTATTTGGATTGGTTCACAAATTATTTGCAAGCAGTGGAAAAGAAAAGGGATGAATATTGTCACATAGTTTATTTTCAAAATAAATAAATAAATGAAATAAATAATTTGACCAGCTCTGTTTCTCAACTTAAGAGCTCAATGGAAATGAAACAGAACTCTGTAGTTCTCTTTGTTGAATTACAACAATTTTTTGAGCTTGACTATGAAAGGAAAAAGTGAATGCTTAGATGTTGTTTGACCAGCAGCTGATGAATGCGCTCTTTAGAATATAAATGTTTTTTTTCCAACAGCCAGAAATATCTAAAATGTGAATAGACTTTATTTCCAAATTGATTAGACTCTTACTTGGCCTCATAGGGTGTGGTGAGACACAATTAAACAAATTGGATTCCACCCACACACACACCTCATAGCTCACATAAGGCCTATTTCATAGTGATACCTTTCGAGACTACAAAGACAAGAAAGAAATCATATTTGCGCATTAAGTAGTTAATGATGATTTGGAAGACCAGTTGGGCAACAATAAAAAGTCCCCCAGGTCTACAAGAAATATGCAGTCAGACAGTTTTTCAGTTCTCCCTGAAAGTAAACATTTAAAAATAATTTCCTTTAAAAAAAAATCTTTTTATCACAAATATAATCTGGAATTAAGGTCAACTACAGACTAAGTCTCCTGGAAAGATTTAGATATTTGATAACTCTCTACCATGCCTTGTCAAGCAGTCATTGATTGTGAGCATTAGCCAGAGGTATATAAACTTATAAATATTGTATGCAGAAGACTAGCTCCACTTAGATTGATGATTAATTGGTCTGCTGTTGGTAATCTATGGCATCTTTTTTGCATGAAGAAAGCAATTAGAAACACATTTCCAAATATCCTAGACAAACCTTAGATGATACACAGCATCAAATTGAATCTTGAAGTACCTGCATGCAAGAGTCTAAATTAAATATACAGATAACACCCTAGCATTCCCTACTGTAGTTATTAGAAAACTATCAACGTTCTTAGGCTGAAAATGCAATTTATTTTTCTCTTATCTTTCTGCATGATCCCTAAAGTTTTTTTCTTTTTCCTTTTTTTCTTTCATTTCATTTTATTATATTACTCTGTGTTAAAAAATTAGAAAAAAATCTATGGCACCTGTCTAGCATTTGTAAGCAACAATACAATTATAAAGTAGTTATTATGTGGAACTAATGAGGACAGCATCAGTTAGAAAATGAACAAGGATTAAAGCAGCACACTTTAAAGAGGTGACACTCGCCGCTGAGTGGTGTTTTCCCTATGTTCTCACAGGTGTGGTCTGTGGCACTGGGCAGATTTTCCATGGCTCATCTCAAGAGGATCATGGAAAGCAAAAAGTACTTCTTCATCTGGAGGAATGCAGTTTATTGCACGTGTGAGTGTGGGGTAGTAGCAGGGTTGGGAAGGATGGAAGGTCCCCAGATGTGAAGGTACTTTAGGAGGGAAGGTTAAACCTGCCAAGGACTTAGGCGGCTTGGTAAGTAACATAGAATCATAAAACCAGAATGGTTTTGGTTGGAAAAGACCTTCAAGATCATCGAGTTCAACCATCAAACCAGTTCTAAGTCTGCCACTAGACCACGTCCCTAAGCATGACATCTACTTGTCTTTTAAACAACTCCAGGGATGGTGACTCAACCAACCTCCCTTTGCAGCCCGTTCCAGTGCTTGACAACCCTTTCAGTAAAGAAATGCCTCCTAATATCCAACCTAAACCTCCCCTTGTGCTATTTGAGGCCATTACCTCTTGTCCTATCACTAGCTACTAGGGAGAAGAGACCGACCCCCACCTCTCTACAACCTCCTTTCGGGTAGTTGTAGAGGGCGATGAGGTCTCCCCTTGCTCTTCCTTTCTCCAGACTAAACAACCCCAGCTTCCTCAGCTGCTCCTCTTAAGACTCGCGCCCTAAACCGTTCACCCACTCCTCCTTAACATGGAGTTAAGTAGTGCAGAGTTAAGTAATGTGAAGCTGATGTTAGGGGATGACTTCCTCTTTCAGAAGCTTTCCTAAAGACCTGTTTTTCTAAGGCAGTAAAGATCAGTGGACGACTGCTTGAGAGTACATCGGTCAGCCATCCTCCCACTCTTAAGCTGTCACCTTTTGCTCAGTTTCAGTTGAATTTGTCAGATAGGTAGAGACCACAACGGCTCACAAGATGCATGGTCTAGGGTTCATATGGAGTCTGTGGGACGTTCAGGTTCCCTGGCCAGTAAATGATCCATGAAGCTCACATGGGACATGTGTGCACTCTGCCTTCCAGACTCTTTC
>NW_010196200.1:94065-102262 GCF_000695765.1 Mesitornis unicolor
CATGGTGGGATCTCAGGCAGTGCTGAAGAACTGAAAGAAACAGAAGTACTTGTGGTGGAGGGAATCAGAGGATGAGGGAGATCATGGTATTGGGAATACATATGTGAAGTAAACAAGGCTTTACTGTTCTCTCATGCATAGAGCTTCCTAATTGTGTAACAGAATTATTTGCTACCATATATTACTCTACATTGCTTTATATTTTGGGAAATAGTTGCTTGGGGTTTTTTATTATTTTAAATTTTTGTTAGCATGTCCATCGTTTTGAAAAAGAAATTATGACTGCACTGTTACAGCATACTCAGAGATAGCATTTGGTATTACAGTTTTACCTGAGGAAGCATAACTATTAATGTATTTTTATTATTATGTTTTTAAGTAGGAAATTAACCCCTTCATAACTCCCCCAATGAAGTTCTGGAAAGGGAAACATACCTAATTGCAATTTTGTCCGTTTAGTTAGAGAATAATGGAGTGCTTGATTAAGCTACAATTTTATATTAAACCTCAGTTTTGGACTCCTTTTTAAAATAAGAAGGAAAAATCCCCTCCTGTCCTGAAATTTCTCCTGCTGATTCTCAAGCAAGAGGATACTTTTTCAATCTTCACACAGTTTGGTTGTAAAGACTTCATATTTCTGCATTAACCACCACAGCATGCTTTCGATAAGGGGGTCTTTCTTCACTTTGTCTTGATACCTTTAAAACAGAGGAACATTTGAACTCAAAAAGTCTCCAAACTTGGCTAAAGATCTGAATTCAACCTTAAAGCAAAAGATAATTCATGTCCAGTTTAAAGTCATATCCTTAATGTATTGTGCCCACAAATTGAAAGGGTCACCAAACCACCAGGAGATCTTTTGTATCTATAGTAGGTGCCACAAGCCCTCAATGCAAACAGTAGGCAAAAGTCTGATGTTAGATACAGAGAGAGGTTCAAACTTTCCTCTGAATTTCCTTACTTTTGTGCACCCAAGGTCAGAACCTTAATGTTATCTGAATATATCGTGTTTTGTGATTTAATAAAGCAATGTTAGAGGCTAAAGGTCTGCCTACTGAGTGAGTTATTTTTAAAACGTCCTTCAACTTTACAAGACTCTTGAGGATAGAGTAACTTTTTTTATATGAGTAAAGCCATCAGGGAAGGTGCTGGTCAGCGGATGACAAAAGTTATGATAGCAGCTATTCACTGTTTTTAACTTTGCTGGTGTACACAACTGATGAGTTTCCTATACAGCTGTATGTAAATCAAATCCTACATGTGTTGTTCAGCAGCTACTCAGAGCCAAAGAGCCTACAGAGCCCTGCCTCTTTCAAACACTCCTGGTCAGCAAAGCCTGGAGGAAATGTCTGTGCAACATAGCAGCTGGTTTCTTCTACAGATTCCAAAGGGCAGCGTTCCTTCCTTTCCCTTTCTTCTTTCTTTCCTCTTTCTGCTTTCTGCATCTAATATTAAAAATCTCTTCAAGTAACAATTCCCCTTAATTTAATATAAGATTTCAAACACATCCAATTATTAATACAGACCAGTGTCGTGGTTTATACAGTTGTTCTATCACCCGATGATTCCTCCACATCTGGGGAGGAGAGTCAGGAAAAGGAAAGGAGACCCATGAATTGAAATATAAATAGATTTAATAAAATAATAATAAAAACTAATATTAATTATGGCATGAATATAAAGTACACAGAGTTATACTCAGCCAATATTGTGAGGGAGTAGGCCTCAGGGTTATGACGGTAGACAAGTCCCTCTTGAGATATCCCTCAGCCATGGAAGAAGGAAGAGGAAAGAAGAAGAGCTGTCCCCTGCAGACTTCATGGTTTATAATGAATGTGACATTTATGGTATGGATTAATACTAATTGGTCAGTCTGGGATCAGCTTGGGGTCAACTACCCTGGGTTTTTGCTTCCCTCAGGCTCTGGACCTGATGACCACTGAAGACGTTGGTCATCACATACCAGTATGAACTGAAAACTATAACAAAGTGTCTTATCACTCTGTTCCCATGAGATATTGTTATAGTCCTTACAGAATTGCAGTTTACTGAACAAAAATACTGACTTTGTAACTCTGTCCCTGTAAACCAGAACAACCACTTAGGCTTTAAAAGACCCAGGACTGTAACAGGGACCTGGAAATCATTCCTGAGTCACTGTATCACCATTTTTGAGGTTGAAAGCCCATTTGTTCTAGTTCAGTCCTATCTTGGGAGCTCAACTTCCAGTTTTAGGTGTCCCCTCATGTATGATGGACTCCATTCTCTTTATCTCTGTTGTATATTGCACCATTGTACTTTACCACAGTATATATTGCTAGTCTTACTTATCACTTTTGGTCCTGTTGGAGCAGAAACCTCTTACAGCTGCTGCTACCTGTGCCATCCTCAGTTATGACCACACTGATCTCTTGGCTCATCAGCTTGTCCTTCTCAGAGAGTTTCCATTCATAGTTCCCTTTTAAACAGAAACCGACACAAGCCAGTATGTGCCGATCCATGCTCTTGTGCCATCCTGAAATTCAGTAGTGTTAAACAGACATCAGAATTTGAATCTGTAGTTCCTATTCAGTATTTTGATGTGATTTTCCATGGACTTGAGAATAATGGGAGTGGTAGGGGGAAGGGGACAAAGATGCTAGCTTTCAGTTCATACTGAACGGAAAACTGCTCAAACTCCTGCCCTTTAAATTGTGGCCTGTGATCAGAGATTACTTTCACAGGCATACCAAGTGGGAGTTTTCCTATCTAATTTTAAGCATCTGAAAATGAAACATCTCATCAAAGGTAAATGTTTAGACTCTGTCTGTAGTCAATAGAGATAAAATGAAGATCAATTTCTCCAGAGAGCAATTAATTCTACTATCTTAGATAACTATCTTAGAATAACATGAAAATGAAGAATCCTTTCAAAGTACGTAATCTTCTTCACTTAATGGAGAGGGAACCTAAACAACTAGCTTAGGCCAGGTACTCACTTTTGGATAGCTAAAATTAAATTATACAAATCCAACTACTGAGTCTAATGAAAATAGGATTTGACAAGTAACACTTTATTGGTAGAATGTTTTAAAGGTACTGAATTGGAAAAGAGAATTATTGTCCAGAACACTTGTTTTTCTATTTTTTGAGCATCCATATATCTGTTCTGCTGTAGTTCAGGACGTCAGTTACTCACTTACTGCCATGAATGACTCAATTAGTTGACCTTGCAAAACACCTTTCTCCATGTCTCTCTTTTCTGAAGGTCAGCATCTCCATTATTTCAGTTTGATTTTTTTGATCAGAATACAATGATAATATTGGTAATTTTTTTTCTCTAGGTAGCTCCAGCTTTGGAAGATGACCTGGCAGTTCACACTCCTTTTGAAATTGAACTGAAAGAAGTGGCGAGTGATTTATGTGCACTGCAGGTTTAAACTCAGCTCCTTAGATTTTTGTCAAAGGTGAAGTGTCTGTCACCTTCTGCTCTTGAGTGTAGGTTTGCTATTCAACCTATGAGATGTAAATCAGTGGTCTCAGGGTTTGACCTTGTTGTTTTAGGAGGACAATGACACTTTCTTGCGTGAAAGCATTTTTGCAAAACTTGCCTATATGTTCCCTGGCTCATGGGACTTGGGATTTACTACTCAGAGAGTATTGTGTGGAGTTATGTGTGCTTTCTGAATTCTTTGAGTCATTAATGCAATTCTGTTTCTGCCATTTTTACATTCTCTGTATTGGCTTTAGCATCAAATGGTTTGGACATTCCCTAGCATCAACCTGAAGTAAATAAACAATTTAGTTTGAGATATTATATTTTTTCTTTATTTATTTCTTCTTCTTCTTCTTTTTTTTTTTTTTTTTAAGTTAAGAGTTAATCCCAGTCTCCTAGAATCAGTTTCTTTGGGTGTTTTCTCCCATTTGTAATCACCATCTGGACTCTTACCACAAGCTCAATTACCATGATTGCTAACTGCAATTGCAAGATTAGCTCTTTAACCTTAAATCTGCCACAAACTCTTCTGGATTTTCACCTTCTGTTTGCTTAAAACTTGCCTCTGAACAATTTCACTTTTATGAGTAGTAACATCATTCTCAAATTAGCTTCATTTGCCCGAGCTAACAGGAAACTATTACAGGTTTTTTTTAGAACCATTTATTACCATAATTTTTATTCTGGATGCCATCTTTTTGACTGATGCACTCTGCTTGCTTGTAGAACAGGAGTATTGAATTGATACATTCCTATAACTCAGGAAGATATTTAATGGCTTTTTTTTTCCAAGCAGGGGCCGAAACTGTCCCTCTGCTGCTTAGAGTGCCCTTATGACACATGGGATCTCACTGAGAGCCATATAAAGCACAGTCTCCTCACAGTCTCATAGCCTTTTCCCTGACAAATGAATGGGACTTTTCACAGTACAAGAAGAGATTAAATCCTAGCTGGTCAACTTCACTGTTGTATGCATGACAGACACATTACTTTTTCTCCTTTAGATAGACGAGGAAACACCATGTTGCCAGCAGATTGTGTAAAACAGACAGCAGCCCCCAAACCTGCTACCCAAAATCCAAATATAAAACTAAGCATCTGGCTTCAACCATCAGCTACACTGCATGTATATGTAATTCCTTTCTTTTTTAATTGGCCTTGGTCCTTTAACCTCCCTTCTTGGCCATCCAGCAATTAATCAGTGCAATTAGCCTCTGCTTCACTATCCTAATGGGTAATATTGTCCAGTTAATTTCCTCAGAAATACCTGAGGAACCTGTACAGAGGAAAAATAAAATAAAAATCAAAGACCGCAACAACAATGACATAGAAAAGTGGGACTACTGAAAGACAGGACAAGATATTTGTCACCATCTGATTATCCATGTATCTGTGTGTAACATGTAATTCCTTTCTACAGGCAGTGGAGCAATCTAGCATGGAGGAAGCAGAGAACTAAAAGCTTTACCTGTGTTGGGACAGGCTCAAAATCCTGGTGAAGGATTTATAATTACCTTAAGTGATGTAATAGCGTCAAGGTTTCTCCATAAAAAAACTTCTTTGCAATGGCATAAGTTTCATTAGCTTATCTCCTTTCTATGGGAAAAAAGATATGAAATGTATGGTGAAACATAACATACATCTGGGAGATAAAGTGTAAAAAGATATTACTTCCATTTAGTGCTCCATGAAACTGAACTCTTACACTTTGAGGACCTTAGGCGTGCAAGCTGCAAACAGAGGCAACATTTACCATTACACTGGTGACTGTACAGTTGTTTTAATTTTCCTTGAAAGTAATAATTATAGTGAAGACAGCCAGCCAGACCCTTTCATGACCAATTAGATGGAGCCAAGGTAAAAAAATCCAAAGGGGACAAACTCAGTTGGAGAAGGACGACCCACCAAAATCAAAATGTCATACAAATTGTCTCAGGAAAGAACAATTGTTGGCTGTTCATTTCCTCAATGCATTATGCACCCTGTTCCAGAAATTCTTCAGTAGCATTTATATTTCAAACACTTGTATTACTTTTTACTTGTTTCCTCCACATCTTTTTTTTCATGGAAGTGATGGTATTTTCTTCATCAAACCTTAAACAAAATACCTTAGCATCTACCTAATGTTACTTCAAGGAGCACCAATTTTTTCAAGCGTTGACATAGGTTTTCTATTTTCTATAATTGATTTACTACTCTTGTTGTTTATAAATTTTAATTTAGATAGAACAAATTCTGCAATAATTCAGAACAAATATCAAACACTTTTCCAAGTTTCCACATTAATCCTTCATCCAGATCCCTACTCCAGCTTTGACATCAGGTTATTGTCTTCTATTTCTCTGCCTTTCTCCTTCCTTAGTACCTCTCAAAGGTAGTAAGGTGATGTATATCATGGTTTGAACATCACAGCATGCAGAAAACAAGATGGAGCAGCACCTAAGGTCTAGACCTCCTGGAGATGGATCAAGCAGTAGGATTATCTGTTTTAGGAGCCTGACCCAAAGCACTCAGCATGATAACTCAGTGCTTAGTAACTTCAAAGGAAGAAGTGGTAACACAGAAGGTGGCTCTGTTGCTATTCTGGGAGACCAGGGCAGATTTCCCATCTTAGATTTCTACTCGGATCTGAATGGCAAGTCAATACCTAAGCTTCTTGTAGGGAGACATGAATGGGAAATAAACATGACAGGAACTATTATGAACTACCCGTTCAGTATAGTGTGTGCATTGCTGTGCATTGTATTGACGTATTTTGTTTTCCAAAGTCTCCCAGAAGGGGAACAGAATCATAAAATCTTCAAAAGGGAGTACTGGAGCACAAAGAAATAAAGTGGTTGCTCAGTTGCATGTTCTTATGTCTCATGCACAGGGGCTTAATTGGGTAGGTCTGTTCTGGGGTTATGGAGAGGTGAAGAAGGAGACCAAGCAGTTTCCAGAGAGAATAAAAAAAACCATCACAACACTACAGTCACATCTGACTCTGTATTAATACGCCCTGTAGAAGGAACTGAAATTTGCTGTTGCATTCAGGTACATGTTGTTAAGGCTCTGAGGGCACTAATAAACCTGAACAGCCCTAAAAAAACTTCACCTGTTTGAGGTGGAGGCTCTTACAGGCCTCCACCCACACCCATGAGCCTAGGAGCTCTACTTATGCTCAGCTCTGCACCTTCACCCTCTGAGTTTTGTTGGAGGAGTGCTGCTTTTCAATTCTGTCTGTGCCTGTGGAGTTTCTTGATCTGGACTTCAACTCCTAGACTGACTTCTTGGCTTGACCTTGTCAGTCGCTACAGGCCAGCTCGGTGATTACTGGACTTGTTCTTAATGCTGACCTGTGGATTGGTTCCTGCTTGTTGTCAAACCTGATTTGTTGCTAGGATATTGCCTTATGATCTAGACTCCTTGTTGGACTTGGCCACTTCTGGACCTTCTCCTGTTGAACACTGTAGAGCTGGGCCTTGGCTGGTGAGGCCCTTCTTGCTGTGAGATCCTCTTGGTGGCTTAGCCTTTTCTTCTGTACCCTGATGTGTATGAAGATTCCTATAAGGCTTCCAAGCAGCACGAAGGATACCTTACTGAGGGTGAACCTGAAGGGATGCCAGAAGGGATGTGCAGCCAAGGAGCAGTAAGAGTCCTGAGGAAGAGCTTTTCTAGGAAGAACAGCTGGGCTTTCCTATAGCTTTTTCATATATTTGTTTGCCTTCAGTAAAGCATCTGGCTGCTGACCTCATGACCCAACTGCTACACCTGTTTGAGGCACTAAAGTGAAGAGCTGGAGCAGCTGGAGGTAAATGTCTGCTTTCTAGGAGCAAATAATGTCTGTTTGCCAAGAAGTGCTGCTGCAAAAGCACCACTACTGGGTGAGGCATGTGGGGTTGGTGTGCTCTGTACTCTCTTGTGTACTTGGAAGTGGCGCTTGAACTATAATGCTTCAGATCCAACTTGAGTCTTGCCAAAGTTAGGATAACTCCCTATCTAGTTGTGAGTTGGCTGGTACAAAGAAGAACAGCCTCCAGCTAATTGGAGGCACAAGATGTACATTGAAATTGGATGAGAGGCCTCTAAAGCAGGAGGTGGAGAAAGTGCACTCCATTCAAGATCCACTAATGGAAGCTTCAGCCAACCTCAAGCAGTTATTTCAAATGCAGCTAAAGGAAGGTAAAAGTGCTGAGTTTATTGCTTTTACTGATAGGACTGTACTTCTTGAAGCAGTATGCTGTGCATATTTAAGTGCTTCCGTGTATATTTGCAAATGTAACTTCTATTGATGTCTCTCAAATGTATTTAAAAGATATTTTCTGTGTCTGTGTGCCCTAGTGTTACTCAGTGAGGGTTGCCACAACTACCAGGTGCTAAAAGCCCTTCAGAGTAAGACTTAATGGGAACTGAAAGGATACTAAAGGCAAATATTCAGACACTAATCAAATTTTCTGCATGTCTCAATAACAGAACAAATATTACTGTGTGTGCAGACCTACGTATTACTGCAAATGCTTTCTGGGCTTGCCTTGGAAAAGATGTCTTTGGCTGGTGTTTGTCACCTCAGCTGAGCCATGCATCTGCCAGAGTTGGTTTAACTTGTGGTGCAGCTCTTGCTCCACCTCCTTCAAGCTGGTGAGATTTCTGTTACTTTGCTTCAGGGAAAGGAGCAGTGAATGAATCTTTTTCGACTGGAAGGTAGCAGCTCTGTCTAAGCCTGCCTAGTGCTGTCTTGGGCAG
>NW_010196200.1:102293-137241 GCF_000695765.1 Mesitornis unicolor
TGGACAGGAAGCGTATCTGTGTGGTAGTAATGGTTGTGCTGCCAAAAGAGGGTGCACCCAGCTATTTTGTACTCCTGCAGTGGTTCTAGATGACTTGGACCTTCTGTCAAGTTGACTTTTGGTACAGCTTCTAGGGGTTAATAGGGAGTCTGAGTTCTCTGTGGGACTGGAAATCATAAAAAACTTCTTTATGCCCTCAAAGTAAACTTGACTTGTACATCGGATTATTATCCACTTTTCAGAACAAAGAGCTATAGAAGTAGCCCAATAATTTAGGAGGAGGAAGAGGAAGATTCTACCCAATTCATAACTATTTCTAGGTATGGTTCTAACTGAGTGTATGATTAGAACTGAACAGTTTACTGACTGTT
Organism: Mesitornis unicolor; assembly: GCF_000695765.1. Classification (NCBI taxonomy): domain Eukaryota; kingdom Metazoa; phylum Chordata; class Aves; order Mesitornithiformes; family Mesitornithidae; genus Mesitornis; species Mesitornis unicolor. The sequence continues at coordinate 102,665 of NW_010196200.1, forward strand.
TTCCTTTTGTACTCATAAAATGGTCATAAACAGACTGCAATATTCTTGAATTTACTCTTTATTCAGGACTTCTGCAGGCTGTTGTCTTTTTTTATCTACAGAGGGAAGCTGAGCTGTTTTGCTGGCATTTAGCTTATGAGCTGATTTTCCTTAACAGGACAAAGCCTTTAAATCACTTACAGTCTAGTAGAAGATAAACAAGTACAGGAGTTTTTTTTATACATAGCTGTTGTACATGTCATTTGAAAAGTTTGTGATCTCGTATTCTTAAAGAGAATATTGCTCATCTGTGTGGGGGTGGCTATTTACCTCTCTGCATAGAGAAGTTCCCTTAGGGTGGAAAGAGTAAAAATTTTAATGGGCTACAAAATTATCTCTAATTTCTTGATTACTTTTAATATTGAGTGTGTAATATCTACTAGAGTTATTAATCTTTTGTCCTTCATTTGACTTTTCTAGGTCTTTCTTGAAGATGGAGAGCAGAGGTAGAGTTTTTGTGTGGTGTCATGTGATAACTGTTGGATGTCTGTCTTTCATAGACATGTCTATGAGTTGGCTGTCTGCACAGTGACTGCCTGCCTCCTCCCAGAGGGCAGTATAAGGAAACCTAGTACATTCTAGAAAGTGTATGTATAGGATGCATGGATTTTGATGGCTGCTGCAGGAGAGGAGTATTTGGTGTTGCTGTGTTTTATATTTACTTTAGTGTGGTGTGTTTTCACCTGGTACAAGCAGGTTGTATCTTTGGAATAAGAATTTAGCAAAGCTGGAGAGCCAGAAGTGCAAATTCTGAGGAAAAAAGCAGAACCTAATGGGTGGTACCTGTTAATAATCTTCTGTAGTGGTCCCAGGTCAGTATAGTGTGATGGTTGGGGATTCTATGCATGAGCTTTCTAGGAGGTAGCATGCCTCATCTGTGTTTTTCCTGGCAACATGTGCTCCTGCTTTAGTGTTTAAAATCTTAAATCTCACTTATTTTGTTGGGGTTTTTTTTTGCGTTTTTTTTTTTCCAGTTACAGTGGATGATAAAATAAAAGTTATTTCTACTCTTCACCAATCTTGCCTCTCAACACCATCACAGCCACAGCACTACTATAAAATATAGTTCTTTTCTCTAATGCCAGCTTCATTTTGGAGGAGGTACATTCTAAGAGCCTGTAGTAAATCTACACCAGTGCACAAAGCACTGTCTGAACTACTCAAACTAGCCACAGAAATTGAAATCATAAACACTCTCTAGTGATGCTTAATCAAATCTGCCTCAAGGAAACTGTGGTAGAAAACTAATGGCAATGACAGGCTAGTCTTTTTTTCAAGGCTGAAAATGTGTTAAGAAATGTTTTTGTCCCATATCCTGCGATGGTTAGGGTTACACAGTGTGTGGTAGTGAGTGGGATGGGGAACTATCAGGTTACCAGATGTAATGACACAGAGGACCTTTACTTACTATGCTGGCATACCTCCTAATGTCTTTGTCTTGGCTCTTTTATCTTGTCCGCTTGAATTCCCTTAGTGGCCATGGTAGAAATGGTCTTGAGAGAAAAATTGTACTATGATGGGTTTTGAGATCTACAGATAGGTTTTATTTTTTCATTTGACAGTAACCAAAACTTAAAATTACGTGTATCATCTTTGCCTAGTTGATTTAAGTACTTGTGTGCGAAGGTGCTGGTGAGAAATGGGGAGGGGAGGAGGTTCTTTCTGTATGTCAGGCAGTGTCCTTTAACATAAAACCTGCTATTTTAGTATGAATATTGGAGGCAGCAATCTTCAAATTTTCTTTCAGATGACATTTATGACCTAAACTCAATCATTTATATTTGTGGAAAGCTGACATTGAAGGAACTTTTCTTTAAACCAGAGTGGATATTTGGGAAACTTTTTTACCTTAAAATACCACTATTTATAGGATTTAGATGGGGAACCTGGCAAGCTGCCCCAAGAGTACAAATCACTGGAACTTTTTGGTCCTTTTGTGCATATCTTATCATTTTGACATCACATCCACAAGATAATGACTGCAATAGGAGCTCTGGTTATTTATAAATGTGTAGCTAAATTGCAGGGGGAAAGGCTTATTTTTTTTATTGAAGAAGCAAAGCCTAGAAAGTTAGCCTGATTTATGTGTAATTATGTATGCAGTGAGATCTTGGTATGAACTAGGGAAAAATCTTTTGTTTGAACTTTCTAGTGCTTACATTAAATTTTTTAATTAACTTTTTCTCTGTAATTCTCAAAATGTTTCTATTGTAATTCTCAATGTGTTTTGATAGCATTCAGGGAACAAAAGGTAAGGCTTACTATGGCTAGTTTAACACCTGTAAATTCCTGCAAGTGAGCAAGTAAAGGATGCTTAGCCTTTTGCGAGGGAGGGGGGAAAATGTAAGCCTTATGTTATAAAAGCAGTAGTTCAAATGCCATTTAAATGGATTAATTTATGAGAAGTTGTATTTTCTATCTGTGCAATTATAAGCATATTCTTTTTTTATGCGGGTAAAATATAAAATACAAAACTCTTCAAAGTTTATTAAAGCAGTTTTTTAAAGAGTTATAGACCTGTGACCAAAATGGCAGGCCAGGATTTTTTCTGTACTTTTTCCATGTTCTTGACCTTGCACTTTATTTGGGGAATGAAAGAATTCTTTAAAGTCTTTTTTTTTTTTTTATATATCTCTGAAATATTTATGGACTTAGAAGATTCATGTATAGCATTCCAGTTCAGTAAGAAAATGCAGCTGATGTATAATCTTAAATTTATGCACAGTTTCAGTGTCTTATTCAGTACTTACACCATATTGTACAGAATGGGACAGTATGAATTTCAAGTTAGATCAGAACTGAATCATGTGGTAACTTGTGCGGAAGCCAGCCTTCGTAATAAGCAGTTTGAAATATTTTTTTTTCTAACGGATTGTGCCCTGAAACTTATTTAAAAGTGCTTTGAATGAAACTTAGATAATTTAATTTTAAAACTGTAAATGCTCAAGAAAAACCTGGAGTTTAAATTCTGGTACATGCAGGGTGCTTTTACCATGAGGAATAGAGTCTAGAAGGTTTGGAAGGACTTCATAAGGATTACATCTTGGCTCAGAAGTGGTTAATTAATGCAAAAATACAAAAGGTTAAATGACACTGATCTTTCTGCACTGCAAGAATTTCTCTAGACTTAATTTGCTGTAGGTATAGGTGAAGAAGCTGACCATCAAGAGATGAAAGGAAGTAGTTGGGAAGTGAGTTCAGGAGGTTTTTCTGGGCAGACGTGATGGAACTGTGCTGCATAAAGTTGTCTCCATGTCCAAGGCCCCATGTAATTGATATATAATATTTGATAAGTTTGCACATTTTGTACTCTTTCTTATGAAATTTCTTGATTGTGATTTTTGCTTTGAAACTAGATTGCACTTTGCCTTGTGATAGCTGGTAGGTCACTAATTGATGCTGTTGCTGTCCCAGATTGAAAAAGACTTTTGGTAATGTGCTGAGGTGAGACCTATTGTAGTTGCTGTTGGTAAATTGCAGTGGGGTTATAGTTTTATAATCCTGATTTTGGGAAAAGAGGAAGATAGAACCAGCACAGGGACAACAGAGGTGCTAAAACTTGAGAGAGTTCTGGAGTAGCCTGAGGGTTTCTGATGTGCAAATAGCTTCCAAACTTAATTCTTTTGCCTTTGGTGTTGGGAGTGAAGACATGCTGCCTCAAGATGAAACCCTCCAGACTCAGTGCCTCCTGAACTGCAAAGAAGGATTGATACCTTTATTGTAGTGTGTTTTTTAATGGAATCCAAATATAAGTAATTACATTTTTTTGAATGATACATATGTGAAACTGGTACTTTCTGAAAGACTGGCATTTACAGTGCCTTTACTACTTTTTCTCTTTTGTCTTCCTGTTATTCATGTGTGCTCTGAAAAGACAAGGTGAATCAATTGACTTCTGAAGTCAGACTATGTTACCTTAGAACATGCTTCAAGTATAATCTCAGTATTCCCTCTTAGAAGTAACTTTCATCTAATAATACTTTAAATTCCTGGCTTTACCTCCATGCCTTCAGCTGATGTGCCTTGACTCTCCTAAACATGCCATGGGTAGAGAAGCTCTTAATTTATGTTAGATTGGAATTGGGTTTTTGCTGCAGGCATCTTTTTGTGGATATATATGGGCAGAACCACATTCCTTTGCACAAAGATAAGCTGTGAGCCTGCTCCAGCCTGCAGGTGTATCGTAATGCCACTGACGTAGTGCTCATGTTGGCAGGGTCTGTCACCTTGATCCTAGGGCTCCATAAATGGCGTATACAGATATTGAACTAGAGTTGGCATACAAGTAATGGTGAGGACAGGAGAACAGGTCCTCTCATGCTCCTTTGGGCAAGAGTTAATGCAGAGAAAAAGCAAATAAATACATTTTTGGGCAGTGTTTTCAAAACAGACTTTCACTTTTAAGTGTTAAAAAATTGCATGGTTAGAGAGAGGTGTTTGTGTAGAGTGCCCAAAAGCACTTGAGTTTAAAAGAAGAAAACAACTTCTCCAAAGATTTTTTGTGCATACTGAATGACATTTCAAAAAGTCAAGCACAAAATGGAATTCATCAAAACGTTTTTTTGGTAGACATCAACAACATTTTATTCCTTATTACTTTCATCACTCTTACAGCTATCCTTTTTCAGAAAACAGGCAAGCTGCTTCCAGAATTTCTACCCTGAACAGGGAACTTGGTGTTACTGAAGGCAGTGTGGAATGAAAAATTTTCTATTGACACAGGCATTATTCTTTGAGATTATTCTGACACTTTTACTGCTTGTTAAATGTGGGAAGGGTAGTAGAAAGTGGAGAGCTCAGGGTCTGCACATGTGTATGTATGCACAAGGCTATGTGTGACTAAAGTTAGCTTTTTATGAGTCTTCAGAAATTTCAACTCTCATTTTGAACAAAGGTTTAGGAAGGTTCATAATTCTTCTGAATTGCTTATCTAAATCATTCACCTAACCTTTTTTAATTAACAAGAAGAGGACTTCACAGTGTCTAAATCAGAAGACTGAGTTTTGTTTCTGCCAATTACTTGCATAAGATTTGGGGATGCTGTGTATTTTAAATGTTATCTTGCTGGAAGTGTCCTGACTAATCTTGGTAAAGGAAAAGTACTTGATGCCAGGTAAGTGTAGGAACAGTTGATACCAGGCTTCTCTGCCAGAACACTAAAATAATTGTGATTAAAATAAGTATCTTTTAATATATTTTCACATTAAAAGGGAAAAAAAACTTCCTAGGCAAATAGAATTGTAAATTCTTGTGCAAATCATGTACACTTAAACTTAGGGGTTTTTGTGTTTTAACTTCTGTTCATTGTGATTTTCCAAGTCAAATTAAAGTACCTTACAAAAGCCAAACTTATTCTGTTCTGTTTTGCACCTAATATGTTTAAAGTAAGCATCCTCTGTGGCTCATTACTCTGCAGGCTTAACAGTCCTGGAATTTGTGATGGCTCAGAAAAAAACCTGCCTTTTCCTTGCTCTGAGACCCATGCTGCAGCAGCGGCTGCTCTAAGGTAGTGAAGGGACCTTTGTGGGGAAGGTGAGGCAGGTGATGTAGCTTTGGGAGAGTTGGTGCCAGATAGAGATTATTTGCCCAAGCCAGAGATCACTGTCAACTTGGCTGCTTGTGAGAGTAGTGCTTGCCTCATTTCACTTGAAATGCAAAAGTTGGGCTTAAATTGTAAATAAATAAAAGAAGTTTGCTAATTTAGCTTCTGAGCAGTTGAGTGGGCAGGCTAGGGAGAAATGCTTTCCTGAAGTTCTTAACACTGAGCACATTTATGGTTTTGTTCTTTTTTTTTTAGAGCCAAAACTACCACCACCACTGGCCTTGCTGTAGGCAGACCTTGCATAGGTGCTTCCCCTTCTGTGCACTGGTTGGCCAAGGTGGGATGTGCTCTGGCCATGACACATGGCTGCTACTGCAGCCCTCACCTTGAGGTTGGCCCTGTTTCCTGGGGGGAGCAGATGGTCCCCCTTGCTGCTTGTGAAGGTCTTTAATGTCATGAGCTTGGGTTGGGTAGGTCATGGACTCTTGGCCTTTGGGCTTCCCACTCCAGTGGCTGGGAAATAGTGCAGGTCAAATCCTCCTCTTCATAGCTGGTATAAGGTTGTTCTCATGCCTCACTGAAGGTTATTTGTTATGAAACTCTGTTGCAAACAAGCTTAATTTACTCTAATTTTTCATTAGTTTAGTTGTGTGATGTTTTGACAGAATACAATGCATATTGTTTCTAATTCTTTAGATGGTTTGATCTTGCTTGTGGCCTAGGTCACTGTTGTAAATATTCTTGAACCATAAGAACTCCCTATTTGTAGCCCTGTTATTCAGATAGTGTGAAAACTCATTTTTGGTTCCAAGGCATATGACATGTTTTGGTTTTCCATCTACAGTATATAGCTTTAATGCAAATTACTCAGCAGTCCCAATGTGCTCATACTCATTCATTAGTGCCATAAAATCCTTGAGATTTATTTAGTAAGTCTTGATATGCATAATATTTTACTTTCATTTTAAATGGTATTGTATCAAGGCCTTTCTGAAATTATATCTGTCTAAAACTTAGTAATTATTGGCTTTAGAACTGTGTTTAAAATAACTTTGTCAAGGCATATTTGAGTTTTCATTGCTGCATTAAACCACTTTTTATTGGGTCATAAAATGCACAGGCGGTATTTACACTTTCAAATATTTTAAATATGTAGCCAAGCCCTTTAGAAAAGATGAGATATTGGCATCGCTCACTTCAGTGAGGTCTTGCTTTGTGATAATGGTGCAGCGTGTCATACACTCATTTTGTGGATGTGTTTGCTGGAGTATACATAACATTTTGGCTAATGTATCTTACGTGGGTAGATAACTTATCTGATAGGCAGCCCTTAATGGAAGGCATACCATGTATTGCTGCTTCAGAGAGAAAGGCACTGCTGGCCTACTTGCTGGGCTAGGGAACTGGAAGTTAGGAGAGCAGAAGACTGTTCACAGGGGTGATGCTGAGCAATTGTTGCCTTGATTTGAATATTCTTCAGCACTTAACACCTCTGAGTTGCTGTGAAGTTTTTCTGTGAACACAGGTAGCAAGTTACTTGAAATAACTACACTTCGAAAAGTGTTCAGATACCTGTAGCTGAAAAAGATTCTGGCAACATATACTACCACTGTATGTACTATTTTTCTGTATGATTCAGATGGCCTTTGTATCAAAGAGGATATTTTTGACCATTGTTTTTCCATTAGGCATTGCTTATTAAGAATTATCATGGGTATATTCTTTAGCAGTGCATAGAAATCCTTTGCATGCTAAGAATGATGTCATTGTGCGGCTTGAGTGCCTGTGAATTGCTTTGGCAGAAGTACAACTTCATATTTTAAAAATATTTATTCCACATTGCCCTATTATTGTATCTTAGTACTGTTCTTCAGGGATTTATTCTAGCACTGATGGGTAGTAATCAAATTTCTGTGCTCGTGCAATCTTTTGCAGCAGCTGAGGCTGCTGATAAGGGTACTATTTCTACAATAGACATGTTGACCTTTAAAAAATGGCCTTGAATCACTTAGCTGCTTCATGTTCATCCCAAAATTGCTATGACACTTCAAGGGGGACACGGCCAATGCTCGTGTTTCATTGGAAGTGAGATGCGAAGTCTGTGTTGTCTACAACTAAACTTTGGACTCTGTAATCATGTCTCTGGGTTTGTATATTGTTTTGGTGCACATTTTTCTTGGACCTTGGTGGTAGATGGATCACAAAAAATAAGTGTACTGATGCTTTTAGCACGATTGTAATCTATATTAATTGTTGGACCCAAGCTTGGTCAGTAAGTTTAACCTTTTTGGGTTTGTTTTTGTTGGAAAGCCAAGCTGAATTTTTGAAACTTGTCAAATAACCACTCCTCCCTCTATTTCTCCAAACCTTATCTGAGATCATAAAAATATTTGTTAGAGTTGAAACCCAAGTGGTAATCTCTTACTTTTGTATTGTTATTTTTTTGTGCACACTTCAAATTCTGGTAGAAAACACTGAAGGTTGCAATAACCTTTATATAAAAGTAAACCAATATATTTTAATGCTGTCAAAGTTCTATTTTCCCTATGTAAAAGAAATTCATTTGGAATGTTTTGGTTTTGAACAAAATTATGTTTTTGATAGAACTGTTTCCTCCGTCTTGACTATTCTAGGGATATCTTCGTGAGATTCACATTGCAAGAGTGATTTGAATACAATTTGTCCTGTCCAACCACATTTCAGCTCAGTGACTCTCTGTGCTTCCCAAAGAGTCTAATGAAGTCTGTCATAAGGGGGGGAATCTTTCCTAAAGAAAAAAACCCAAACAACCAACAAAAAAGACCAACAAACCCAACCCAAACCTACCACCAAACACCTACCTTCTTTTTCAAGTTCCTAAATCAGAAATCAAGGGCTCCTCTAAACTAGGATGCTGAATGAGAGCACCAGTTTCAAAGGTTTCCTTTGGAGATTACTGACAGAAGATTGAAGGCATCAAATCTAGAGATAAAACTTTAAGAAATTCAGACCATATGTTTGACAAATGTGTTTTGTGTAAATGTGCAAAGTATCTGATTAAAAATGGTGAAGAATTAAAAAAAACCCAAAATCCTAAAGCTTAAAACATGGAAACAAGACATACCTTTTTGAAGAGTATGGTAACATCTGTTATATTGCTATGTTGGAAACAGTAATGGGTAACATCTGGACTGTCCCATCCTCTGCACAGCTTATCTCGTCTTTGATCAAAGTCCACTCTATTCACGCAAGAGCAGAAGGGTTTTATAGGTGAACAGTGTATCTGTATAGAAAGTCTGGGGTAAACATGGCACGGAAATTTCATGAGTGTTTCCAGTTTTGTAACAATTCCATTGGTTTAATAATACCTGGGTCCTCTTTAGCATACTCGGTCATCTGCTGTTAGTGACCTCTAAAGGAAGCAGCTCTAGTGCAGATGGTACTTGAGTACTGAGAGGTAATCACCTGCCTAAGGCCTAGAGCCCAGGTCTCTGTGTAGAGCTCTGTCAATACAGCTGGACAGCTTGTGCCAAGGGTATGAATACTCACTGCTTGCACAGAAACATTCTACCAAGTTCACAGAAAACAAAACATCGAATCAAGTTTTAGATTAAAATGTGTAATTGTGTGAGTTCCCAATAAGTGCCTGTGCACCAGGGAGGAGAGATGAGCTGTGTGAGCTACATGCCAACCAAAACAGCTGGAACTTCCAACACTGAATAAGAGCAAGTATCTATACAGGCAGAAGGTGTAAGTAAATAGTAATTAATGAAGATGATTCCATAGATAACTTCTGGATAACAAAATTTCTCTGAAAATCATGAGCTCTTCCTGCTCCATTCTGGCAGAAGGTGGGAAGGAATTCAGTAAGTTACGTTATTTATGACTTATTCATATAGCTCAGCATGTGTTTCAAATATATATATGCTCTGCATCTTCTATAGCTGAATGACTTCTTTCTGCAGGACTGTGAATTGAGGAACTTTCAAAGCTGCTAAATTTAATTTAGGAATCGCATGTACATCTGTGACCTCCTTTGTCTCTTCAGTCTCCATTAAAGTATGCTTGCTTCCTTTTTTATTGCATTGATGTAACTTTTTCACATAATTGGACAAAATCTTAAGTCCTCTAGAAAAATAAATCTTGAAAAAAATCAGGTCTTGTTAGGACAACTGATTAGAAGTGTTCGTCCATAGTGTTCTGGCAGTAGTAGGTTCTGCTTTTTACTTTTTTATTGTTTGAGGAATAAATTAATAATAATAACTGCTGCACATTCTAGTACGAAACACTGAAGATGATGTGAAAAAGATGGACTAAAGTCACAAAAACAAAGGAGTGGTAGCAGTGGTGTTAGCAATAATCTTTGCTGTTCCACAGTAATTCAAGCAGTCTTTGGTAATCAGGTGCAAGTTGACTTAGTGGACTGGGAAAGTGGTTGGCTATAAAAGTGGAGGGGTTGAAGGTGGAAGATGCCTTTGAAGATGCATACGATCCTGGTTTTAATTTATTCCTAGTTGTCCAGCCAGCCAGCATTTTGACCTGGATTTGTCAGATATGTATTTTATTTTTACTGCTGGTAATCATAATACTGATTTAGCAGTTCATTTAATCTCCTGCATGGTGCAGTGTGATTTCCTTCAGCAGCGACTTCATGGTGTACTTTTTAAAAAAGGCTCTTCAGTTGCTTAAGGTTTGGCTTGGAAGCTCAGATGAGCCTGGAATACTGAAATCTGAATGTTTGGATTTTTGTTAATTTAGGATGTATGTATTCTGTTGGGGCAGTTTTACCTGGCAGATAAGGTGCTTAGGTGTCTCTTCTTATCCTGTGTTCCCTTTCCTGTTAGACGTACTTAATGCCGATGACAGGGGCTACTGGCAATTTACCTGCTGTTGCTTTTACACTGACTCATTGCAGTCACTCTTAATCCATCCTAGGCCTGTGTGCCTTGCACTTCTGCAGGTTAGTCCTGACTCTGGTTGGAGAATCTGTAAATAAGATGTATTTATCAACCTGTTAATTTAAAAGCAAACATGCCTGCCCTAATAGTAATCTTCCCTTCAGATATGTGCTTATGACACTCCTTTTTAATGTGTTTATTTATGCAGGCATATGCTTATTTATTTTTCTGAAATCTTGTCATTTTCTCTTTAAGTCTCTTTAAACCTTCTCCTTCTGATTATCATAATTCAGAAATATGACAAGTCATGGTAATTGATGTAGTTAATATGAGGACAGATTTTGTAGCCATATTTAGTTTTATCTTAAAAAAATTTCAGTTAATGTGCATTCTTTTTCAATCCACTAGATGAGTGGCTTGCCTGTGTTTGTCCTTGGAGTGTATGTTTATGCTCAGTTTTTCTAAGAGATGATTTGGAAAACTGTGGGCACAGAATATTATGGCTGGCATCTACTGGAATTTTAGGATAGAGATGCTTTATGGGTGTCAGAACCTGAGTACACCATGTGCCTAATGTTGCAAGTACAACTTAGGACAGGTCTGACAGAATCTTTATTAACTATGATTGTAGAGAGAACATTTGGACAGCATCCCCCCCTCTGCTCCCCTATTCTCTTCATAATTATTGCAGAGACCCAATCTATATACTCTTTCAGGAAAAAAAAAAGGGTGAGGAAAGCAAGTCATTTCAGTGTTAAAGCCAAGTATCCATCCCTGGTAGAGATGGGCTCCTTAAGCAGCTTGCTAGCTGCCACAGTTCTAATAAGGAATCAAACAGGAAGGTACCAATATGGAGAGGTGGATCTTGGTAGAGCCTACAGGAGTTGCACAGCCAGTATAACCTTAGCTCAGCAGTGCGGGATTGGAAACAATCACAGCTTTCAGCTTTTTGTTAGGGTAAACTTTTTAGCCAGACCTCTCAAATCTTAAATATCAGCTTTACTGTCACATGGGGGACTTTCATGAGTTGAAAAAGTTTTACAGAAAAAGAAATCTCAGTAAGAGTTATGATCCTTAGGAAAAGAGATAAAAACAGAGTTGGATTGGAATGGAGGAAGGCAGCTGGAGACTATCAGAGTTTTTGCTGGGGATGTGTTTAACAGGGTGCAGAGAGGGATGTGATCATCAGTTACTTCAGACAAAATCTGTTCTGTTTTTTTTAACCAGAGAGAATCTTCTCAAGGCCTTGATCCTGGTGCATTTGAGGGAGACCCACTATGGATGTGCTTTATTTCATGATTCCCAGTTTACCGTAAACAAGAGCCTCTAGTTTATGGCTACCACACAAGGAAAATGGCCAGCAATGATCAACTAGAACGGATCTATGCAGGAACAGGTGAGCATCTCTTGCTGTTGGTGTGGTCAGTTTTAAGTGCTGAAAGCCGATGGATAACTGCACATTTAATGTGGTATGAACTACATCCAATTAGCTTCATCTTGTTTCAGTGGGGAAAACAGTTTAGCTGGAATTCTCTCTGCAGTGAAATATTAAAACTAGACACTCATTCCCACATGTGTGCATATTATGGTCTTTCAGAAACTTCGCTATCATAACACCTTTGTCAGCCTGTGGCTAGCTCAGTATAGTTTAGCTTATTTCTATTCAAAAGGCTAAAGCAGCAATGAAAATCCTAATGTTTTGATGCTTGTGAAGTGGTATGTTTTTCTTGTTTTTTAAGCAGCTTTTTTTTCAGAGTCAGTAACTAATCCCTTCTACGTATGATGATGCAAAATGAATATTTTTCTGCTTAAATTTCTTATCAGCATGTGCATACATGGACTGAATAAAGGCAGGAATTTGCAAGTCAAGTTACTGTTGTGCAGCTGTTGCCCTTTTCACGATGCATGTGATTATTTTAAAAAACACAAGTTCTTTCACAAGCACTTCAAAGTTTTCTGCCAGGAAATGGTCACTCTTCTACAATCAAACCAAGGCCATTGGCACCTCTATTTACAAAATTATCCACATTTATAATGTTCATATAGATTACTTCCTTCAAGATGCTGCTTTACTATTTAAAATCATATATTTGATAGAACTATAGCTCATATAGGTAGATGCCTATGATCAATCAATTACTTGATTCCCTGAGAGGAATAATTTCTCACTGAGCTTGTAGTTTTATCAGCATCTCCTCTTGTTAGATCTCAACTTTAACTGTTGGATTTTTTTTTGTTTCCTTATTTTCTCTGTTCCCTTTGCTTCCTGTATATTGCTGTGAATGTCAGAACATGTCTTGTCTCTTTGTTTCATTTATTTTAACTCAAATCTTGCTGTGATAACACTAGCCTCTAAAAGCTGCCACTCCTACTTGTTAAAAATAATGTGTTTTTAAGAGCCTTCAGGCACCACTCAGTTATGCTTTTTAAAGTTGTTTCTTCTAGTAAATGTATAAGTTCCTATAAACTTAAGAGTAGGTGTGTGGGATATTCTTGTCTTCTGATGGTCTTTAAGCAAAACTTGTGTCAGCAAAAACTTGTCAGGAGGATGGAGTCAGGCTCTTCTTAGTGATGTTCAATGACAGGACAAGGGGAAATGGGAGTGAGCTGGAACATAGGAGGTTCAATGGGAACATGAGGAAAAACATCTTTACTGTGAGGGTGACAGAGCACTGGAACAGGCTGCCCGGAAAGGTTGTGGAGTCTCCGTCTCTGGAGACATTCAAAACCCGCCTGCACGCGTTCCTGTGTGACCCAGTCTAGGTGATCGTGCTCTGGCAGGGGGTTGGACTGGATGATCTTTCGAGGTCCCTTCCAACTCCTAACATTCTGTGATTCTGAGTTTCTAAAAGAAAAGGCAATCAGAGAAACAGATGGATTCTGGCAGAAACAAGCTCAACTTCAATTTTTGTGGTCATATATCTCTGGGAAGAAGGTATTTCTACTGTGGATTTAGATGGAAACTATGTAGTTGTCATCTCTGCTTTAAAATCTTTTGACACTTTTTATCTTGAGTGCAATCCCTCTAAAGCTGTGCAACTCCTGTTAGTATCTGAGTAAATCCCAGTTCCCAGTAAATCTCATGTTCTTGGAGATGGGGATGAGACATGGGGAAGATAAATTACTTAACCAAGATCATACTGGAAGCTGGTGGATCCATTGCAAATGTAGCCTTACACTATTATTGTATTGTCTTTCATTGTCTCAAAGTTTTACTCCAGTTTTTGTTTAATCCTGTGTCATTGGAGATGGTTACTTCAGCCCCAGATACCTTCCATGTAGATGCAAAGTCTGAGAAGTCTAGTGATGTGGGAACTAGTTTTGACTAAATAGGAGTATTGCAGATACCAAAATATGTATGGCTATTTCTACTTTAGTGTGTTAGGTTGGGTAAGGATGGCACTTCTGGCAGTGTCTCCCAGTTGTCTCTGTTGGATAATCTGTTTGGAAAAAGTAAACCACGCTCCTGCAAGATGAAACTAAGCAAAGATGGCAGTGATGCACCTAAAGTTCTTCCAAAGCTAATGGCTACTCACTCTGCAGTACTGCGCTAGACTTAGCATAGAGTAAAGGACTTGGAACAGTTATAGGGTATACACTGCCCTCCAAACCCATTGCCTGGCCTGCAGATCTTCCTCTGCTGAGCTGCAGTACTTGCTAATACAAGTGTAAGCTAAGTTTGTCAAATGCTATAGGAAGCCTGCTCTAAAGGGGCTCTTATTCAGATTTACTATTATTTCTATCGTATCTTTTTCAGTACGTTTGGTTTATATGTGTATGATTCTATTTTTTGTGAGCACTAAAACAAACACCACATTTTGGTAAATCTGCACTTCAAGCATTTGTTGCTCATTGTGGCTGGCTTATGTTGATGGTTACTTCTTTAGTGCCTTTTATTTGGATGAATTTAGCTAAAGTCCTTCCTGTATGGAGAAAGGATTCGTGCACACTAGCTCTTCATGACATGGTTTACTCGGGTCATCCAAGCTGTATGGTATGGTTTAAACGTTCTTCATCTTTCTGTTGCCAGCTGGGTAACAGAAATACTCTGAACAAACAAATGCAACTAGAAAAAGCTATTTTGGGGTTCTACTAAAACTTCTAATTGGAGTTTTCAGACACTGCCCGGGATGTCTGGCACAATATAAATGTGAATAAGAAATCACTGAACTGCAGTGAATAAATTCTTGTTAAAAAGCAATCTTGGTTTGTTTTCAAAATAAAACTTAAACTTACACATAGTTTTGTTAAAATGTAAGCAATAGAGGAGTAAACACTTTCAATATAAATGTTAGTACTGTTCCTGCAGGATGCTGCTAGGTACTAGGAAGTCTTAAAATCCCTTCCATTACCTCTCTCCTTCAAATAATTTTTATATCTTTTAAAAGAGAAATACCTTCAAATAACAAGGCTGTAAAATAAAGCAAGAGACTTGTTACTACGTTATTTGGAGGAAAAGAGGGTTATTTTCCTCTTATCCTTGTCTGATACTGCATGCCATTAATTTCTACTGGAAAAATCCAGCAGGTTTTCAGCTCACACCCATCTTCTGCTTTAAATTCAGTTGATCTCTTTAATTTCATTTCACTAGTTTACTTTCTCTTCTTGCTCTTTCCACTAGGTTTCTTTACTACCATTGGTGGGAATGAGCAGGACACCCAGAGAACTATGGAATTCAGAGGAAAAATCTGTAAAACTCAGGGTGTCACCAAGCAGCATCAGTGTTTTGCTTGATGGCAGTTGAGGATATGGCAGGATGCACAGAACTGGCGACAGCAAAGTACTTTGTGCAAAGCATCCCTCGGGAACTAGTTTCTGGGAATTAGACTTGTACACAGTCTCTCCCTCTCCATGCTCCCCTGATCCAGGGCAAAGACCATGCTAAGCATTATCCTTGTGACTAGTGTACTCCGATTTTATAACATCGAGGTTAGAATAACCTGTATACACCAAGATGCAAACTTTTGCCAGGGTCAGTTTTTCAAATTTCTTTCATATAAACTGCCTTGGGCTGCTAAGTATTTTAACTTTGCCCTCTGCCTTGATTCTGTACTTGGTGAATATGCACCTACATCGTGCTGTGATTCACCAAGATGATTTATATAAATATGGTGATTCTTGATGCATGAAATGGGAGGTTAAGCAGCACATTGCCTGATGAAGCAGGATAGCAGGTGGCAGACTCTGGATCCTGGGGTGAACAAGGTACTCTTTCAAGAGGGATGAAAGCTGTGGGAACAAGGATATAGAAAAACTTGGTCATTGGCAAGGATATTAATCCTACTTGAAAAATTACTTTGGGTAAAGGTCAGGGAAAAACCTTTTGTTTACTGATCATTTATGAAACCCCCAAAAAGCATGTAATGATGTGCTGAGTCTAAATCTACACATGAGAGAATCTAATGCCTGGGAGAAAGGCAAAGACAGAAGAAATAAAATCCAAAAAAACCCCTAACTCTGGACTAAGCTACTAGAGAGACCTTTACTTGGAACTTGATTAATACAGTTGTTTTGTATCGTTCACTGCCTTATACTTGTGCTGACCTGCTTTGCTGGATCAGGATCTAGCTTTATCCCAGTGGTAAAGCTGAGAATTAATAGCAAAAGCTGTTCTGTATCTTTAAAATGAAATTAAAGCTAACTACCAAACTTAAAATGAATGGTTGTTTTTTTTTGTTGGATTTCCATGTCTCTCAATACTATGTGTTTAAAATATTGGGCTGGCCGAAAAGTAATTGCATTTTTTATAGGCAGACTTAAATATCTTGAAATGTAATTAACTTAATTTTAAACCACAAATTCATTATGCAACTTGACTGCTGACAGTTCAAGCTTTGTTTAGAAAGAGTGCATGATTTCATTAACAATTATTTATTTGGCATCAATTTCAAAAATGGAAAATCAAAAGCAGTATTTTCATCACATCTTGCTGTATTATTTCAGAAAAGGAAAATACTGTGCAAGCTCAAAGTTGTGATATGTATGGTGTTACATCTCTTAAAACTACAGCACTGTTGGAATTGATTTGCTAAATTTTGGACTGGATATTTTGTTAAAGATGCACCACACTCAGGAAGGCAAATCAGAGAAGATAATAACGGAATAAGGGCATTGATTGAGTCCAGTTAGTGTTTAATGATGAGAGATTGCTGATAATCTTAACATCAAAATCGAGCATTGAAAGCCATTTAAAACAACTTGGATATGTTAGGAAGCTTGATGTTTGGGTACCACATGTGCTCAAAGAAATTAATCTCACTAAGCGTGTTGATGCCTGTGATTCTCTCTTAATGCGAAGAAAACAATCAATTTTCGAAACGTATGATAACAGGCAATGAAAAATGAATTGTCTACAACAGCAACAAATGAAAAAGATCATGGAGCAAGCATGAACAACCTCTTGAAAAACAGATATTCACCAAAGGAAGGTTATGCTGTCAGTCTGGTGGGATTTCAAAGATATTCTGTATTTTGCATTGCTTCCAAGGAACCAAATCATTAATTCAGACATGTACTGTTGCCAACTGGATAAACCGAATGATGCCATCAAACAGAAGAGTCCAGAATTAGTGAATCGTGAAGCTGTTGTGTTTCTCCATGATAACGCTAGACTGCATACAAGTTTGGCCACTTGGCAAAAATTGTTGCAACTTGAATGGGATGTGTTAACCCGTCCACCATATTCACTAGATGTGACACAGCTAGACTACCATTTGTTTTGTTCTTTACAAAATGCCTTGAATGGTAAAACCTTTTCTGCTGATGAAGATATCAAATCATTCTTGGAAACATATTTTGCTGAAAAAGATAAGAGCTTTTTTGAGAGGGAATTATGAAGTTGTCTGAAAGATGGAAACATGTAATTGGACAAAATGGAGAAAATATTCTTTAATACAATTTTTGTTTCCTATGAAAAAATCACTTTTCACTTACCCAGAAAAAAAATCTACAGTGACTTTTTGACCAACCCAATAGTTTGTCACCATATTCGGCAACTGCGGCTGAGCCTGGGGCTGAAAGCAAATTTATCAATGTGTAGGGATCCATAATGTTGGCTGCTGAGGCTGGAGAGCAGTGCAGCACTTGTTTCTTGGCAAGAAATCATGTAAGTAATCAGCAGGGTCCCAGAAGGTCATCCTCCTTTGAGTGTTGCCTAAAAGGCTTTTTGCTCTTTTCCTTTCCTCTGTTTGAATTGATCCTGTCCAACAGGTTCTGGCTCTGTATATAAATCCCTGCTAAGCCTTTCAGTCTGCACTCTGGCTGTGTTTAGTTGCCTCATACTACTTTGTGTACAAAACTCAAAAGATATGCCTAGTTGGACAGTGATATTTATTAGGGCTGTGTCCTGAAACCAGACTGCTCCAATGCTCTACCAACCACTGTGTCTGTAACAGCTGGTTCATTTTCCTGCCCTGCCATGCTGCATTGCTCCAGAATGGGAGCTGGAGTGACCCAGCAGCACAGACGACATGGATGAAACTTGTGCCTGTAAATTAGTTTGGTCATGGTTGAGAAATCCCATTCTGTTCCCACTGTCAAGAAACATGAAGAGGTAGCCCCAGAAAAGAGGGATTGCTATGAACTTCTATGTATTGGAGAGTTTTTTTATAAGTAGATAAGACTCTTTTCTATGTCCATAAACTGAAGTGTCCTCCCGAAAATTAACATATTTGGCAAGATCCTGGACCTTGATACGTTGCTATTATGGAAAAGAATATCTAGGGAACTGGTTCAACTTTAAGATTTCAGTTTCTCAGATCTGTATATTTTGGTATGTAACAAGTTGCTCTGTAACCAATAGAACATGGGAATCCTATTTCCTATATCCTCTGTCCTGTTAAGAACTATTGTGTTTGGGTTTGGTACTGTCTGTCAGACTGTCTTACCTACTGGCCTTCCTTTACCAGGCTCAGGGCTAAGGTGTCTCTCTTCTACCTACTGATGAGTTTCTACTGCATACAAGAAGTGAACAACTCTCACATCTCTGTTCTTTTATCAATTTTATTGAAATACAGATGACTGGTTTTGAATTTGATCAAAAGTGAATTCTTAGTGTGATTATCGAAATTCTTGTCAGGTAAGCAAAAGGCTCTTACACTAAGAATTGTTACTATTTGATCTTAGATCAATAAATGTACTAAGCTTCCCCTTTCAGTTGACTGAAGAACTTCACAGTATGCAAAGGAGGAGCTGCCCATATTCTTAAAGACACCTTTTTAGTTGATTGGGCTATTCAGAAAAGCGAAAGCTCTCAGAGATAATGAGCTTCTGAATGGTTGGCTCCAGAAAGATTTAGGCAACAGATAGACATGAGAAATTTGGTATATCATATTCTACAAATTCTGTTCTCAGGTTTGGGATGATAGTGATGAACGTGTTTAGGTTAACACAAAAAAAATTCATACTTCAAGGAGAAGTATTCCAAATAACATCCTGCAACTTAAAGCACTGTGTCCCCTCTGGACATACTATTTCTAACTCTGAAACCAGCCAGAGACAGCTAGGTGCAGCATTGTGTGACCAAAATTGCTTTTGACTTTGGTCAGAGTAGGCTTTCACAGGATAAATGAGTGTTTGACCTGATAAAAGAAGGCTTGGTCTAGTGTTATTTGGAAAGTGATATGGTAACTTTCATATCCACTCAGATTAGACAGGAACTTTTATTGCAAGGTCATATCACAAAGGCATACACAGAATAAACTATGTGTTGTACAATTTATTTATGTCAGGAGAACAAAAGGGAACTGACCCTGCTAGAACTTGATCCAGTTGTGCTTTCACACCCAGGTACTGCTGTTCTGGTAATGAGACCCCTGTGCTCCTGGGGATAATGGGTGTCAGTGTGATTCTTGTCTAACTTGCTCTAAATACTTTTTTTTTTAAAGAGATGTAAGGGTTTGGTAGACTTGCATCAAGATGTGAACTGTGAAGTAATAGTGTTTTGCCTTGCTCGAATCTGTGATTTTTCCTGAATACTAGCAGATACTAGGCTTTAAAAAAAGAACAAAATAAAAACCTGAGGGTAAACTGTGTATACAGCTTTAACTTTCATGGTTAGTACATGGCATGAAGAAAACTTAACATATAAAAGCAGAGAAATATTATGGCAGTTCTTAAACACTTTGGATTCACATGTACACTGTACACAGAAACTTCATAACCTTCATAAACACAACCATAAATATAGGTCTTATGTGGAACTGATTCCAAAACTAGTAAGATATCTGCTGAAATATCAAATGTCACCTATGGCAAGAACCATGTGCAATATTTTAGTAATATAGAGGCATTACATATGCCATTTTTTCTTTTTTGGAAATAGCTGTCTTTAGGGAGCATGGACATAGGAAGCTGGGAGTCCTCTGGTTTTTGGACTGCTGTTAGTGACTTTATCATTTTTGGTGTGCATCCTTCCTATCTATATGAATGAAAGCTGAAATTCTTGTCCAGGCCCAGAATGATGTCCTTCTGTTGCATTAACAAATGGCAGCTTAAAGGAGCGATAAATAATTTATGAAACTGGGATATTGATTTTTTTCTTCAGTGCTTATAGGAAATTATACACTTGTGGCTTCAAGAAATAATTGGTCCAATTTAACTGCATAAAAATTATAGTCCTTTTAAATTCTTTTCAACTGGAACTTTAATGACCACTCTGTGTGTTACAGAACAGAGCAGAAGAGAAGAATGTCTGTAAGGACTGAAGAAATAGAAAAGCCAGAAACAGCAGGTTTAACAGGTCTAAAAAAAATGACCATTGTGGCAGTGTTTCTGAATGAAGGCTAATGGAGGTTTGATTGCAAATCAGTATTTCCCCAGGGAAATATTGAAAATTCTAATAAAACCACTCAGTAGTACAAGGTGAATTAGAGGTACTGTGTGCCTGGTATATTAGGAAAAAAATGTTCCATTTGTAGAAATGTCACTGAAAAGGCAGTAGGTTTTGTGCTGATGCAATGAAACTTTCTTTAAGGTACTGGTCTTCCATGTAAGCTTTGCATGTGGGAGGAGGAGTGGTGAAGAACTAAAGTAGGGGAAGGAAGCAATTTCAGTAACTTCACAAAAATAAGTCTGAATTTGTCTTTTTAGGGAGGGAAAAACACCCTACTTCTTGGTCAGGGTATTACATGATGTTTCTGACTAATTATAATTGAAATATAAGTACCTTGTGAAACATACTCCCTGAATATCCAAGTCTGAAAAAACTGCACTGACCAGCTTCCCCAGAATAGAAAAATAAATTGCAAGGCTCTTGTGCTTTCTATGCCTAAAAAATAAAAATACTCATCTGCGAGCAGGTTTTAGTGAAATGTTATACTTGCTTCTTACTATTCTAAGATTTTTTAGAAAGCCACCAGGAAACTGACGTTATAAAACATATTCCAGAATGAGATTTCAAATCATTCTGGAACAGTAATTAAACTCAATCTACAAATTACAAATGTAAATTACTCCAAAATGTAGAGGTCTGAGTGGTGTTTGATGTGGCTTAAATTTAAATTCTTTCTTTCTGAGTAAAACTGGGGAAAATCAAGCTACTACTTCTATCTGGGAAAGATAAAAGTACCTTACTTGAATGTAAAGCTTATGTAGTCTAGTACATTCTGCCTATCCATAGCAGGAACAAAACAAATAGACACTACTTAAAAAGGGAAAAGCTGCCAATAATTTCAGCACTAATAATGAGATAGTACTCATAATAACTCATACTGGTGATCCCTGTAATGCAAACTGTAGGCTTAATGTGGCATGTTAAATGGTAAACTGATGCCTGGTGTTAGCTTTAGGCTGAGCATCTCAGTATTTCCAGGGTAACAACTAGATCCAGGAACTGTGAAACAGGCAAAAAAGCAAAACATCTTTACATAATATTGTCTACCACCAGCCTGGACACTAAAACAATACTATATCAAGGTTTCAATCCAAAGGGGTGTCTGCTGGGGGTGGAGGTTAGCTGTATGTGCATAGCTACAATATGTTAGGGGCATAGCCTGCTAAGGTGATATATCGTATGAGAGTATTTTCTACCCATACACCATAGGGAATGTGCAGGTCTTCAGAGAAGTATATAGGACTTGCAGTGTCCTTTGGACAGTTTACTCCTATGTCAGATTTGTGGTAAATTTGGCCTTAAGCATGGTGATAGCATGCAGACATGAAGACCAGCTTTTTTAGTTGGTTGTCCATTTTAGATGGTTGAAGGGAAAGGCTTTTCTCCTTCCTGGGACTCTAGAGTTGTCCTCATGGGTTGCTGGCCAACACAGAGAAATGTTATATAAGTTTTGGTTCTTCTGTTCAAAACATGATGCTGTCACTACTGCTGTGTCAGGAACTTACTGTGGTGGTTATGCTGGATATGATGTCCTGTTGCTAGATGTGACTCTTGAGTCTGCAAAACACTGATAATAGCTGGACAAGAATGGTCTTCTTGACTGTTTTACTCAAAACTGACACTTGCTATAAATATAGAATGTATACACATGCTACACTTTAACACACATTTTATGACCACCAAACGTTTACTTTATGATTGGGGTAATAATTTTATTGAATGTAACATTATGGGTCTTTATTCTCTTTTGATGCACAGACATATGCAAATAACTTGCATTAGCATTTTTATGAGTGAGGCTTCAATGGCAAGCTTATTAATAAATCCCTGGGTAGTGCTCAGGCTGATAACATTAGTTCCCTGTACCCTTTATTTGGGCAGCTAATGAATTTTTTTCCCTAGTTGTCAATTTTGAATTGATGTGAGATAAGGAACAAAAAGGACATGGCTGTGGAATGCCTAAAGCTATACTTCGTTGTTAAATTGCCAGTTCAGATCCATTTTGGGTTGGGTAGCAAGCAGAGACCAAAGATCCCTTTATCAGATGTATTACTGGTGTATGTGAAATAAGATCTTAATGTACCCTCAAGAAGGGGCAGAGGCAGAGGGAAACCTATGAGTGTGCTTTGCTCTATTTTCTGCCTAAATACCTCGGGTTTTTTGCTGAAAGGTGGTCTTGCTTTTTATACACAGGCAAGATTTGTGATGGCAGGGCATGTTGCAGCATGCGGCAATGTGTCAGGCTCACTGCAATACAAGCTGGAGCAGGGGGGGAAGTTGACACAGTTGTCAATTGACAATTTATTGCTGGTAGAAAATTGTTTCAGCACAGAGGTAGGACCACCTTTGTAATCTTGAACAATACTGGGTCTGAGGAAAACATAGCTTTCCTCTGTAAACAACATGCTGAGACATAGCTCTTGCAGCTGCAGCTCAAAGTCCAGCCAGTGCAGGTTGTGCTGGGGGATTTCCAAGAGCAAGGAGCTGGGGCTGTGTTGGCACAAGCTCCCATGGATGACAGGGAAGCAGGAGAGGTCAGGAACAGTGGTGCAGAGTGGATGGATGCTGGGTAACTTGTGGCAGGGAGGGAACTGAAGAGAAGATCTGATATGAAACTCAAGCACCTGAACCTTGTTTCTTCAGTCTCCTGCTGTCTGTACCTCTAGTTGTTTAAAAATAAATGCTTTCAAGCCTTTGAAAACACGCTATGAGGTGGTAAGGCTATGAAGGGTATGTTATAGCAGATCTTCAGACTTTTAGAGCACATTTAGAAGTTGTTGAGATGTCCAGCTGAGGCTCTGAATTAACAAAACCCTTAGAGCTGAGATTCTATTTATTAAAGTGCTTGTGAACACAATTCACTATCATTAATGGTGCTGAGAAATGCTTACAAACACTTTGCGTGTACAACCTCTAAATTCCATAATGATACAGATATCCACTATGTAGTCTGGTAACTGTTTCTCATTCTAGTCTGGTTTCTTTCTTTGCTTGAGAATATGGATCACACACACAGAAGAGAAACAACAGTTTACTGTTCAATTAGAAAACTTTCTTGGAGACAGCATTGATCTCCTGGAGTGTTAATGTTATCTGTCCCCGCCTAACAGAAAATCTGTTGCTTGTACAGCAGAGCCTGAATGAGATGTAGGATGCCATTTCTGTGCATGAAAGAGGGTTTCAGAACAACAGGGCATTGGCATTTGGCATGTGACTGATTAAATGTTGAGGAACGAGGCAAGTCCACTTAGCCTAGCTATGATGTTGTGGAAAGAAACAGCCAAAGGGCACAGAGTTTCTTCATCTTTACATTGCATAATTGGACCAGATTTGATTACAAAACAATGGTGGACAGCTGTGAAAGAAGAGGCAATATATTATTGCTCTGATGATATTCTGGACAGAAAGGCCAGAAAAATTATTAATCCTCATCCCTGCTCCCTTGCTTTCTGGGGAGTAACTGACAAAAAAAAATAAAAATTGGCTGTTTCTTACTGAAAACCAGGCTGAGAATCTGTGTGCCAGACATGCAAATAAAGGTCTGCTGTTCCCATGCCTGTCACTTATGTTCTATCAGTCTGGAAACTACCCAGACTCCATACACAGGCCCATGCTATGGCTTGTTCAGGAGTACTTTTCCCTTCTGCCCTTTCACTTTTCAGCTTCGTCTTAAGATTCCAGATGCAGCCTTGCTGTTGAATGTTTGAAAGAATTTAGCTTAACATGAGGTGACATTACCGCAAAACTATAGCTGGCTGTCAAGATCCCAGAATATGAGAGCTTCCTGGCAGTTGGCTGGTTGCTACTTCATGGATATCAAATAGGAAAGGGGAAGAAGAAAGGACAGATTGGAGTCTTCCCTGTTCCCATCTACCCCCATGCTCCTTACCCTGCTTGTCTGAGAGTCCCAGACAGCCTGCAGAAAAGTTTCCTGGGCTGATGAAACGAGACTCAGGAGGGAAAAATATGGGAGTCTTCAGCAGAGGTTAACACTTGGAGAGCAAAGCTAGTCATCTACTTTTTGACTACTACTGCGTATGTACTGTAACATGGGGCCACCACTTATAATTTCTTTTTTATAAAACTAACTGCTGCCCTTCTGTGGGGGTGAAGAGAAAGATGCCAAAGGTGGATAAAAGGCGATGGTATAAACAGGAGGTTCAATTAGAAAAGGAGTAGCAGCAGCTAAAGTACCAAGGGATGGTACTCAGGTATGGTACTCTGCACATGTTGTAGCAAAAGCCAATTACAGTTGCAGTTCCTGGGAGAAGTATTCAGAGTCGAAAGAGAATGGTCCTCTGTACAGATGGGGAGATGACTTCAGTGAGCATGCTGCTGAGGGTGGCAGGACTGGGAGGCAGAGATGTGAGGGTTGGGACAGCTGAATGATTTGACCAGTTGGCTCCTGAGGATGAAGGATTTTATGGTAAAGCTGGGCAAAATAAGGTTTGGGTAATATGGTGGCTCTTTGACAAAAGTGCTGGTAGCAAGTGTGCTAAAAACAAAGGGAAACTGATGGTGTGAGTGAGGCAAAGGAAGTATGTGTATGGGGGGCACTGACCACAAGGGTGAGTATGGACTAGAAAGAAATTGGGTGCTGCCATACCAGAGATACTGAGCTGTGATACAGATATTCCTTGGTCTTTTCCTCTATAATAAACTCTGCTAAAAAGACCAAGCACTTGAGAAGCTTGATTTTTATTACAGTCTAAGCCAGGAATATTAACATTTTGCAACAGAAACCTTTGACTATATAAGACAAAATAGGGATAAAAAGGGATTGAATAACAATTCCCTGTGTTGCTGTGTCCTCGCAGGAAAAGTATTGCTTCCAATCTCAGTTTCATTTAACTGTACTGCTGAGTGAATTTTGGTAGATGCTGGTCAACCCTGCCTGGTCCTTGGTTCATCAGAGGACAGACTGCGGGTCTGCTTTTAGTCTCACTCGTGCTGCAGGCTGTGCTGAGCATTGCTCAGGCCGTGGGATAACTTGGGTAGGAAGGGACTGTGGCAGATGCCTCACCCAAGCCCCTGGTTCAGAGCAGTGTCGGCTGTGAGGGCTGGCCTGGAGGCTGCTCAGGGCTTGGCCTAGGTGTCTGGAAAACCTCCAAGGATGCAGCCTACAGGACCTTACTCTGCAAACCTGCTTTGTTGCCTCCCTGCTGAAAGGTTTGGTGCTCCTGTCCCAGCCTTGGAGGCTCTGCTCATCCCAGGCAGCAGAAACATCCCCTGTTATGCAAGGCTCTGAGGGATTTTGTGAGGACGCGTAGCAGGTGCCTCAGGGAGCACACCCCAAACCCCGAGCGAGTGGCACTCGGCACGGAGGAAACTGCAGAGAGGAGGGGCGGGAGCAGCGACATAGGCTATGGCAGATGAAGATCAGATAAAATATTGCACGTGTGGCCGGTTAGCTCAGTTGGTTAGAGCGTGGTGCTAATAACGCCAAGGTCGCGGGTTCGATCCCCGTACGGGCCACTGATTTTTGTGTGCTGCAGCGGGGGACAGGGAGGACGACACGTAAAATCGAATAGGGAAAAGGAAATAGAGAATTAAGTGAGCAGAAAGTGTAGTCTCGTTTTGTGCTATGGTTAATGAGTATTATGCCTGAATAAAGCCTGAAGGATTTCAGATGGTCCTTGCTTTCCCTTCATAATCATACGTAACTAAAATTTCTTATAAGGTCTTTAGCTCATTACATTAGCATAACTCTGGACAGTTCTCCATTGCTGGGGGTGGAACCATTGGTGTGTCTTTTCTACTTTTTTTTTTTCTTTGGAGTTGGAGGACAAGCTAGTCAGATTTTGCAGAGAATGGTCTGAACTTCTCTGGAAAGCAGTCCCTGTACAGCATGGAAACTTAGATATCCATACAGGAGACATTCAGGCCTGGTTATCTGTGCCAAGTTAATTTTTTTTTTTAATGAATTTATGTAAGGAAAAAAAAAATCCAGGACAAATTGAGATGTTCTAATAGAGTAATAGGTCTGCAAGAGTGGCTGAGATGGATTGTTCCTTGCTCAACTGGCCTGTATAATGGTGTTTTGTCTCTAAATTTTTTTTTTTAAGGAGCTCAGGACAGACAATATTTTCTCCTGTCTACCTCTGAACTGAAATGGGATGATTCCTGCAGAAGAGAAAAACTTTTCGGTGAAAATAATTTCCTTGTAGAAACCAGTGGTTTTATTATTGGAGCTGCATGCAGAAAGAATGCAGCTTCTTTGGGAACACGTTTTGAGTTAAACTCAATCAATAGAATGCAGTTATTTATTTATTTTTTCCACAAATCTGCTAATATGCTCTTTTACTTTCCAGGCCTGCTGCTTAAGGCTTCTGCTGACTGTGATGTGTGATTCAAAAGAAATTTTAGTAATAAAAAAAGAAAAGAAAGAAAAGCAGGTGACACTCGCTTCAAAGTCAAGTGTTTTGACATTGCATCTTCCCTACAGCTTTGCCAAGGTACACCAAGGGCACATGAGAAGTGTCATTCCAAGGTAATAATGTAATTTTTAAATCATACAGATGAATATTCATGTTTTCTAGCATCCAAACTGCCATCATGACTCCATTAGATGTCAAGGGAGAGTAATGTGGTGCTGGTTTGATGACCTTCTGTCTTGCTGCTCCACTCAACGATCCTCCTCAATTCCTTTGGGTCCAGTTATAGTGGCCAGGACTTGACTGCATATAATAACATCCATTTTAAATGAAATGAAGAGAGAAACAGCATGGTGCTTTGTTTCAGAAAAAATATCTGGGAATAATATTGTTTTGTTTTATGCTTCCCACATTAGGAATCAGAATTTTACTGCAGTTATGGTGTTGTATAACAAAGTCCTTGCTATAAACCAAGGTGAGGCAATGGCTCCTTGGTCACATTTTCAGTTTGGTTTGAATTGCTTATATACAGTGTGGATTTTTTTGGCAGGCAGGATTGTATGGGCATATTTTCCCTAAATTTAATTTCAGCAGATGGTTGTCAGACTGTGAGGGTCAGCCACTGTCCCTAGGGGAGTAATTCCAGAGCCCATTCTTCAACCTCAAAACTAGTTGGAGAATAAAAGAGATTAAACAAACAAACCCATATAGTAGAATGATGCTCTCATGAGGAGAACGGAGGCATTTCCATTCTGAATGGTCTGCAGTGGCAGATGCTGGGGCATATTCTGGGGTTACTGTTCAGTGTTTCATTTAACCTGTAAGCAGATTGCATAATGGTGAGGCCAGAAGGGGTATTGGTTGCTGTAGGCTTAAAAAATGTGGTGTGAAGCACAGCTCCTCTATGGACGGTGAACAATGATGGAGAGGAGGAACCTTTTTTATTGCCTGTGACAGTGTTGAGCACTGACGGCTGAGGAGGAGCCTTCTAATCAGTCTAGCCAAACCTCTTCCTTCTGTTACCGTTTCAGATACTAGCTACTGCATTTTAGTTATACAGGCCAAATAAGCTAATTAGTTTCATTTTCTTCACTAAGATGACTTTTTTCTTTGATGCATGAAATACTACTAGGAGGACTTTTAGTTCAAATAATTGAAGCTGGGCAGAAAATGGGTTCACACTGCATTTAACTCAGCAGATGTGTATTCATTCACTCAGTAATGTTTCAAAGCATTTTCTTTTCTGGCCACATCACAGGTTAATTTTATAATTTCTTATGTTGTGTTTATTACTAGAGCATATAAATGTCTTGCTGTCAGGGTGCTTTATTCATTCAGTTTTCCATTATGGGCCTTAATTATGGTGAAAATCTGAGTGGCAAGGATTCACCTGGTATATCAACAAAGTAATGCACAGATACAATCCAGAATCAACATTATTAATCAAAGGCAGGATGTGGTGGGGGGATCAATTTGTGTGCAACTAAGTTTAAGCATTAAAGCTGTTATTGTAGGTGAAGCTGAACCTCTGCTTAAAATAGATGAGTGTAGCATTTACCTTCCATGCACTAGAAAAAGTGGCAGCTCCATCAAAAAAACCCAAGTCTGTCACAACCCAAAACAAGGATTTTCATTTAATATTGCTGTGGGCAGAGAAGCAGGTGGGAGGAGGGTGAGGAAATGCCATAGAAACAGACCCAGGAAGGAGCTGTCAGCCAAGAACGTGACTGAACGGGCACAGACAGCCCAGCTCTGCCAGGCCCTGGAGCTGGCTAAAAGGAGCTGTAAGCAAAAGCCCAACAAACAGCCTCCTGTTTGGGTCCTCTACTGTTTCAGAGATGGGGGTTACTCAAGGAAGGACACTGCATAAGAAGGATGCTGGCTTCCAGGTTTTTTGTTTCTTTTGCAATTAAAATAACAAGGACCCTGAATTTTTGTCTTGCAGTTCACATCAGAATAGGGTAACTATATTTACTGCTGAAGCTGCAGAAATATTTTCTTCAAATGTATATGTTCTTAGAAAGCAATTACTGAAATGAAGTATAAGCAAATGTGAATAATGTCTTAAAACTCAAGCAAGTGTGATGGACTGGACTGGGATAGGAATGACATCTTTACTCTTGAGATACTGTGTAAAAGGATTATTAACTTTGTAAACAAAGTATCTGGCAGTTTTTACCACAGTTTAGAACTAATGCCTGCCTGGAGAGTTACAAATTTTAAATAGCAGAACGGTCCTTCTTTCACTGTCTTTCATTTCACCAGCAATGCCCATAGTACAATAGGGCTGTGCAGGGGTCACTGGATTCTCATTCAAATGTGTACCATATAGAACTAGGTGGAAGATAAGTTTGATAAGATCTGGCTCCCGGAATGTATTTGTGTTTATTTCTCAAAGAATAATCAAATTTCTCTTATTATATAAGCAGGAGTAGCTTTAGCTATACATCAGTTCTGTGTAAGGCTTCTTTCCTTGCAATGAGGTACAACAAGCATTCAGTTTAATTGGTATGTAGCCACTGTTTCATAAGGAAAGTAAGCCAGAGACAACATAACCTTCGTTATGGTTAAAAGCTTAAAAGGAAGTATGTTGAAGTCTGTGTGCGAATTTTCTTATTTTCAGAGATGAAGAGGAATAGAGCTTTAAAGACAAATAAAATGAATATGTTATAGTATGTCATTTCTGTCATTAACCAATAATTTTGAAGGGCAATGGGGGTAGTCTGGAGTCTGTCATCCTCAGACTTGTGTGGAAAAAATGTGTTGCCTGAGAGGAGGACAGCAAATGACAGGTCCCTAATATTTGGTAGGACCAAAGCTGATTGTGCCTTCTTGTTTTCCTCAACAGGCAGTTGTTAAACTTGTTGAACGTTGTCTCAGGCTAATCTGAGTCACAGCTGGCTAACATCCATCACACCTTTTGGAAGCAAATCATCTACATTTAACCACTTTTTAAATGGTTAAAATGCTACATAGGGATGTAGACTGAAGCACCTTCTGATGTGGCTTCCTAATGCTCTCAGGGGAGGAGAAATTCTGTCTTGCTCTAGGCTTAAATCTGAACCAGAGAGAGGAAGACAAAGTTGAAGATAAAATCCCATGGTCCTGAATTCAACACCCTGGTGGTAACAAGCAACTCGTACTCCCTCCTTGTATGTGCTGTTTGTTAAAGCAATCTTGAAAGCACAGAGAAAGCAGACAAAGCAGAACAGCGCATCTCCTGTATGCCACTCTGCAAGCTTGACAAACCCTCATGGTAAACTTCACAAAGAGACTCTGGCACTGGTTTAGAGGGTTGCAACTCATGTTGTCAAGCTGTGGGACAACTGTCAAGATGGGTTAGTTTTAAGAAATGAGCATCTGATGTGCCCTTGAAACAATGCTTACTGAAATGACCTTCAGCTACAGTTTCTGCCCTTGCACTGTATTGCTGAGAAGTGTTTCAGTCTGGAAAGTGCAGCAGAGGTTTCACTGAGGGTCCAAAACTAGGCATAAAAAGGACTTCTTAGTCTATGGCTTTCTTCTTCAGTCAGAGAGGATTCAAGTATTTGGTCAACCCAAAGTCACAAAGAAAGGTGTCAGTGTCACGTCTTCCTAGTTGTGCTTGAAAGCCCCTTCCTTTACAGCTAGAGTGGGTCTTGCATTTTTTTGTGTTGGTTTTGTGGAGAATTCCCCTGAAGGTCAGGGAATTGGACATGTTGAATGAGAGAGTTAAAGAAAACATGGTTCAAGGAGCAATTTATCTGATGCATAGAGGAAAGGCACAGAATTGTCACATGTCAAATAAAGTTTCGCTGCTTGTTAATACGTGTTGTATTAACAAGGGAAGTTGTGGATGCCTCTTCCCAGGGACTGTTCAAGGCCTGGTTGGACAGGGCCTTGAGCAGCCTAGTTTGGTGGGAGGTGTCCCTGCCCATGGCAGGGGGTTGGACTGGATGATCTTTAAGGTCCCTTCCAACCTAAACTATTCTATGATTCTATGTTATTGTCACTAATTAAGAATAGCTTTTTGATGGTGAACTCTTTGCTCCTGAATTATTGAAACTGTCTTTTTTAGGAGAAAATCTTCCTGCATATCGCTTAAGCATGACTTTTCTGGTTTTACCCTTATACATACAAGTGGAAAAACTGAGTAAAAACAAAACACATATAATTCTGTGTTTTGCCACAAAGTATTTCATTTCAGCAAAACCAAGGCAGCATGGTTTCAGCATCTGACTAAGAATTAAAGGACAAATGAATAAACAGGTTCTCAATTCTGCTTTCAGCTGCATCTCTTGGCCTTCAATTCTTCTTGTTGGTCTTTCCCCATCTGTAAAGAAAGGTAAAATCCTTAGTCTAATTAGGAAGCAGAAAATCCACAGAAAAGTGCTACAAAATCTATCTCTACAAAAAGAAGGGGTTATCTTACTGTATCCTAGCTGTAGAACAACAACCTGTTAGGCTCATCTGCACACCTTCTATTGGTGGATGAACACCAGCAAAGAAAGCAGCTGGTCTGGTGATGAGTTAAAAATACTAGCCATTAGAATCTATTTAAACTATGAATTTATTTCTACTAGACAGAAAGCATGCTGAGACTTCCCTATGGTGATAGGACTTTTTAGAGTGGTAATTTATGCCTAATATTGGTTTTAATGAGGAAATTGGATTTCCTCCTTTCATGTGTATATACTTCTGCTCTTCTGCAGCTTTGTTCTCTAACAGATAGATTTGCAATAACTCTGCCAGCGATGTAAAGGGCAAGTTTTCTTTTAAGCAGCTGAGGCTCTAAGCAACTGATGTCAAGGCAGCAGATAGAATACGTTTTTATGGTGTATTTTGGTGGATACACTGACCAGGTCCTTTGTTGTGGTTTAAAAGCCAGTGGGCAGCTGAGCACCATGATGCCCACAAAAAGGGCCTAGACAATAGAAAAGGACTGAGGAGGGTTTTGCTCACCACTTCTGATCATGGGCAAAAGACAGACTCATCTTGGGTAGAAAAAACAAAACAATCTAATTGTGTTACCAGTAACAAAATAGAGTAGAACAGTAAGATATACAACCAGATCTTAAAGTCAAACACCTTTTCCCCCATTCCTCTGCCTCCTTCTCAGGCTCAGCTTTGTTCCTGGCTTTCTTTGCCCCTCCCACCTTGCCCAGTGGTGCAGGGGGATGGGCATGGGAATTGCAGTCAGTCCATCCCATGCAGTCTCTGCTGCTTCTTCCTCTTCAGGGTGGTAGGGAGGACTCCTCCCAGCCTCCCTCTGCTTCCATGTGGTACCCTTCCCACAGGAGAAGAGTCTTCCACAAAAATCCCAATGGGGGTCTGCCCATGGTTGCAGTTCCCTCTGACACGAACTGCTCCAGCTCACACTGCCTGGAGTCACGGCCTCTGCAAGGACAGCCACCTTCTCATGTGTATCTGCCCCACTGGTGAACCTTCACGGACTGCAAGTGGGTTGACCTGCACTCCCACCACAGGTTTCAGGGGGAACCTCAGCTACACGCACCTCCTCCTGCCCCCCCTCCATTCTTCCTTCACTGACCTTGGTATATGCATAGTTGTTCTCCTCACATCCCACTCCTTTCTCTGCTGCAGGTCCCTTTTGATGATACCTGAACAGTTTCTGGCTCTCTCTCTTGGGCTGGAACTGCAGTGGGGCTTGAGCTCAAGTTGGGGCTGGAACAGGGCTGCACTTGCCCACAACTGGGGTTGTGCTGGTCAGGGCTTGAGCAAGAAAGGGTGGGCCAGGGACTGTGCCCTTCTTAAATTCATGAATTTGCAGAGGCTTCTAGTAGCTTCTTACAGGCCTATCTCTATAGTCCTCCCCCACTACCAAGAAACAACCTGAAAACCCAATACAGTATTTCTCCAAGAGCACCTATGAAAATATTTGCTTTTTAAGGAATGAATCCGAGATACTGTAACTCTGGCATTTTGTGGGTAACAAGAATAAGAAAGCAGTTCCACTGCCTGCATACACCTCATCTTATGTTGTCTCCTTTTAGATAGCTATTCTGAAAAAAAGCTGCTGAAGGCAAACTGGTTTGAAGTTTAGTTTTTTAATGAGGAAAGAATGACTCTGTGGAGATAAGTAACTACAGAACCTGAACAGGTAATTTTCGTGAGCTCTTTGATTATGTTCCCAGGTCACATGATGCCTTATTTCCTTCCTGCTAACATCACCTGGTCCTAAAAAGCCAAAATTACATTGTATGAATGACCAGTGCAAATGATTCTACAGTTACTACTTGTCATATCTGGCAATCTTGCTAAAGCTAGATTTTGGACAATCTTTTTTGCTCTTTGACAAAGATTCTGCAAGAAAAAAAAATGACTTCAGTTTTGTCAGAAGTTCAGTGATGCTTACAAATGTACAAGGATGAGCTTTGTAGAATGAAACGTGCCTTCCTTCTAGGCCAGTTCTGTTTTCTGACTACAGTTGTACTTTTATTCTTTCCTTCATAAACAAAGGCAAAACTGATTGTAGACTTGGGCCATTGCGTACTAGTTGGTAAGAACTTTGAGGGAAATGTCATTAATATAATGATTAGTAGGGGAGGGAAGGTCACCAGAGGGTGGCAGGAGCCCAGAATAGAATCGGTCATTCTTACAGTTCTTCCACTCACTCCATATAAAATTCTGGCTGTACCCCAGCACTCATCTAAGTGGAAAACATGAAGCAAAAATATTTTATTTCGGCCCAGCAACTGATTACTGGGGGTGGTGGTGTCTTTTATTGTTCAGAGCAGTTCTGCCTGGCCAGGGAGATTAGCCAGAAGCCCGAGGGCCTCTTTTTTTTCTGTCTTGTGATGTTGTGTAATGGTCTCCTGAGCTCGATCTGTACCAAAAGAGCCATAAAACTGCCAGGAGATCAGAAATGTATAAACCCAGGAAAGCTGAGAGTGAAAAAACAAGATGTAAAATTCTACTTAGACACAACTGCTCAAACTCCCAGAAACTTCTAATGTCATTAAGTTTCTACAAGTGAGATGCCAGTCTCTTTACCTAGTTAAGTTTACTTCTCACTCTTCTGGACAGAGTCCTGTCTAAGGCTTCAAGCTTCATCTTGAAGCCAAAAATGCCAACAAGGAATATCTTGACACTAGAAATATCAAAATAAGTATATTTCCGTCAGTGGAAATGTGCTCCTTTTCTTGACAGTGGGGAACTGCTCTGATTTCCCCATGGTTATTTTGGATATTTTTTTTTCCTGTCCTGAGTCAGAGCAAGTTGTTGATCTTAAAGGCAGTCACAGATAACTCCAAAATTGGGGTCAGACAAATCCATTTGGATTTGGACTTTTAATAGATAAATTTAAATATCTAGTGAGAAATCACTCTGTCCAAATTTCTAAACTGTTGAGATGCTTGGGTATATTTCCTAAATATGAGATAAAAATTGTATTTATACCAGGGATATTTCAATAAGCATGCATTTTCAAAACCATATTTTTTGATTAAGAAATTTCTGGTTGGTTCTATTCTCCAGCAGCAGGTTAGTGGTATTTACAAAACTCTTAAGACATCTAAATATTACAAGATTTTGGGGTCAAACATAGGTGTTGATGGAAACATCCTTACTGTGGAGCAAGATAAGTTTTTCATCACCTCTAGAATGACTATTTCTCAGATGTATTTACTTCCAATCTAATCACTTTAGAATGGTTTTTAACTGCACTTGAATTATCTGCACACTTTGCAATTGCTTAGCTTTATCCTATTTCTCACAGATCTTGTATCTTAAACAATAATTTTATCTTAACTTTTTGGTTTTGAAATACTTGTTCTTTTTCAGTCTGAAACACAGGAGTCTTCAATCCCAAATGATACTTGTCACCTCTGTTTACAGTTGCTTTAATACATGTATAGTGCCTCTTCCAACATGTGTACTGTCACTGATACTGACATATGCCTTGAGCTGCTGAA
>NW_010196200.1:137272-143331 GCF_000695765.1 Mesitornis unicolor
TGTAGTTAAGTGTACATATTTGACAGCTGAAATCATGTTCTGATCAGCATTGATCTCTCCAGCTCTGTTAGATTCTTGTTCTAATTTGTAAATCCTTTCCTGACATTGAGATC
Organism: Mesitornis unicolor; assembly: GCF_000695765.1. Taxonomy (NCBI): domain Eukaryota; kingdom Metazoa; phylum Chordata; class Aves; order Mesitornithiformes; family Mesitornithidae; genus Mesitornis; species Mesitornis unicolor. The sequence continues at coordinate 137,386 of NW_010196200.1, forward strand.
TAGGTCAGTGATGTCAAACTTCATTTGGTGACTTAAGTAGGCACTGATGGCCGTGAGCTACAACAGTGCTGAAAAACAGACTTAGCATCCCACACTAAAAAATGTTCAACTTATCTGTCATACTGCGAGAGAATTACTGCTGTTTTTCTTTGTAACTACTGTACTTAATTAGATATGACATTAAAACTGTCTTGATCTCTAGCTATTCAATTGTAATCACTAGGAGGATTAATTCTCAAAAATGGTACATTTCTTCTGGGTTCTTAGTGCAAGCAGAAACAGCCTCCTAGAACTTCAAAAGACAACATAGTTTACTTCCCAGACAGATGAGGGTCTACACTGTGGTGCTGTACAGACACTCCTTGCTTTACAAAACCTTTATCGTGACTTTAACTAGAAGTACATGTGAATTAGAGAAGCTTTTAATTCTAGTTAGAGATCGGACTATGTGGTTTAGTAGTACTGGTTTATATTCCCCTTGTTTCTCCCCTTAATACATGGGTCTGGAATATCTATGGTATATTGTGCCTATTTTTCTTCTCTCTGAATTGTGAAACTTCAGCCCAAGATTATGCTCTCTATTTAAAGTTGCTATACTGCATGTGTGGTGCTTCTTCCAACTCATGTACTACTGCTATGATGTACCAACTAAGTTGCATGTTAAGAGTCCAGTACCTGTTTTGGAAGTAGCTTTGATTCATTGGCCCTTCAAAAGGCAGCTATGTGTGTATGTGTGTTTACTTATATTTTGTACTATCCTTCTTTTTTTGTTTCTGAATCTAAACCAGCCTGGGTTCCTAGGATTTCACATCTATGGATTCTTACCTGAGCACTTTGCCCTCCTGTTTTCTCTCCTATTTTCTCTTCTTCCATGTTGAAATATGTTGCAACTGTTCTGATTCATTGAAATGTATCCCACACCTCGGGCAGGATAAAACCTGAGGATGCCAAAGTGGAAAGTCTTGTGTTATCGGTCTCCCAAGGCAGTTGGTAGCTGCAGCGTGCTTTGTTCGTGGCTAGTTTGCAGTTCTTTCTGTCTGACATCAGTTCTGAAAATCTTTGTGCTAGAAATAGCAGAAGAGAGAATTATTTTCTATTTATAACATCTGAAGAGGGGAAAAGAAATTACATGTGTGAGGTTTTTAGAAATTCTTCATACATTGTAGGTGTAGTTCAAATTATGTTGCCTTTATTTTCTAACACAAAATTTAAAAGAGAATGAGAACATTCCTCCAAACTGGATTTTTTTCCCCAAAATGAGAGAGTAAATGTTAGAGAAAAATGAGTATATGAAATGTATATTTTCTACATATGTAATTTTTCAGAGAACAGAATATTAATGGAACATCAGAAGATCTCTGCTTGGGAGGAAAGGGGGAAACAAATTCTGAGAAATTCTGGTGTTTTTTTTTCTCTGAATATCGGTGCAACTCTGCATTATGATTCAGCACACACCATTGACACTCACAAGTCCCTGTTCTGAGGTTCTACAGTTTTCACCAAATGCCCAGACAGAGCATCATAACCCTCTGCAAGCTTGCACTTGATAGGCTGGCAGTGGTCCAAATGCTGGAAGAATAACTTGCACAAACACAAAATGTTAGCTTTTCCTTCTCTTTATTTTCTGCCAGACACAATTCAGCAGCCTTCCAGATGACACACCTTCTGTTAAGTAATGAGAAAGGAGTGATGAACACCTTCAGAAGGCAAATCATGATGCAGTGGCATCAGTTCAGCATAGTCTTCCTTTCTGGTTAGTTCTAGCCCCAGCAGATCTACTTAGCTGCCTGATTTGGGCGATTGAGACTATCTTGTTTGCTCACAGCTGCAAGGCCTTTTAAGAGAAATCTGAAATGACTCCACTGATCTGAAAAAGTGGGGAAAGTAATGATGGGAAAAGGGGCAGAGCAAATGGGAAAAAAACAGTGTTACCTAAATATGTGCCATCTCTTCATGCTGCATCCAATTATACTGAAGGATACTGTCTAAAACTGGTTAATAGCATGAGATTTTATTTGCTTTTGTCTCCTAGTCCTCTGTAAGCTGAAACTGAGCTGTGAGGTTGACATACAATTGTAGAAACTTATGCTTGCTTTCTATGTAGGCAAAGTATAAGTGTAGGAATATAAGAAAACTAGCTCCTCTTCAGTTTCTGCTAGAAACAGCCAAGATGAGAATGATCTCCAGGAAATATGTAAATGAATGTCCAAAGTCTCATCTCTGACAGCATAGAAATAGGGTTTGCTTCCGAGTAATACCTATTAGAGCTCTTTTTTTACCTCCTCCCCCTGTGTTCTTTTCTTTGTCCAGTAGGAGTGAGAGGGGCTGAAGAGCACTAGTGTCCTGGGAACTGCTGACTCTTCTCTGGAAATGACTGTCAGTGGACACCACTTACAGTGACTGCTTCTCACCAAGGGATGCATAAAGCTTCAGTACAGGCAAAAAGAAAAGCTACAGAAATACATCTTAGTCTGCCTATTTTTCTCATTCCCTACGGACAGGTACTGTAGTCCCCTGAAAAATAAGAGAGTTTTAATACTCATTTAAAAGCACTAAGATCAGAGGACCAATTGCATCCTGATCAAAATTATTGGTAAAAAATACTTATATGGTATTTTTATAACCAAATCTTGCTTCATTTTACTGTAGCCAAGGTCATTGCAGGTTTGGCTGAGTTAAAGGGCCTTGGTCTTAGACAGTGAATGCTAATCAAAATGCAATACTATGTGAATTTTGTGTGTGCATGTGCTAGTTTGAAGCTAGGACCCCTTCACGGACAGTGTCCTTCCTGCTGTCACCAACACAGTCTTTGCCTCTGATGCTCAAGCAGTGCTCCTGGCAAGCACAGACACTTGGGCTGCTGCTGTTCTGGACATAAAAGGTGGTAATTGAATGTTAAAGGCAAACCAGAGATCTCAGGTGACTGAAGATTATAGAGAGTCACAGAAATGGTGAACAAGGAATGATTGCTCAATGTCTCTCAACCAGAGCAACAAATGCAACTCACTGGTGATAGATCAAACCAATATGAGGCACATCCTCACACAGCACAAACTTAAAGTACTCAAGGAAGTGCCACAATTTATGTGGTCACAAAAGTGATTGGATCAGCTGAAGAAGGAAAATCTGTTCAGGGATTTTTAAATGCAAAAGCCCTGGGCAGCTCAGGAAGTCTCTGGGCTGAAGGTTGCTGGACAGAGGGGAAAGGTGGTACTTGGTAGTTCAGTTCCTAAGGCTTTCCTGTTTCTACAGGTGGGCAGAAGACACAGGGCTGGATGAGCCTGTGATCCATGTGCTTTTCTCACAAAACCTGTATTAGACTGAGATCAGATATAGAAGGTGGGGCATTTGGGCTCTGTTTTCCATTGGAGCAGAGGTAGCAGCAGAGACAACTGCCTTCAGCGGTCAAAGTCTGTTGTGTTATCTGCTAATTGGTTTGGTTTTGGGGTTTTTTAAAGTGACTTAAGCAATAAATATGTGCTATCCTTTTTATTTTTCTTTTATATTGCCCTCTTTAGATGGTGATAATCTGCTTTAAGGAAAACCTTCAGTTTTTTTGCAAGTGTTTTGACTGTCAAAACAGTCAATGTGTATGTGTAAATGCATATATATGTATGTGTATTTATATCAACTTCAAAAATCAATTGCTTTCTAACTGTGCTGCTGTAATGGTAGCAACATCGGGTAGTTGAGCTTGTGAGAACTTGTTTTCCTTAAAGTGCGGCATTTGCATATGCTGAAGGGTGACAAGTTAAAACTTTGACGACTTGGTTCTTATTCTTTCTCAGAGAAGTTACTCTGAAAATTCTGGGAATAGCACAATATGCACTGTTCAGGCTTTGCATGAGCTACTCGTGTTTGCAAAGGAAAGGCAAATATAAGCTTAGTTACCCTATGAAAGCAGATAAATAATGTTTACAGGGGAAGTGGGGATGAAGAAAGCTAAAGTTAATGTAAGAATCAACCTGACAGATGGTCTACAGTAAGCTTTCTGCATTTCTGCAGTTTTACAGTGAATCTGGTTGCCTACATCCTAACTTCAGGGCATAGGAACATAGGACTGGAAAAGACCTGGATAATTAAGTTCATTCTTCTATTGTAGGCAACAGGATCAATTAATCACATCACAAATGTATTGAAACCACATTTCCCCTGGCTTCATACTATCCAGCAAAACTGATTGATGCTCTTTTGAGTAGCTGAGCTGCATTTGGTGCCTGCTAGTTACCCGCATCAGAGACGATTTGTAACAAGTGATCAAGAAGATCATCATTATTAAAGAACAAGATTCCAGTTCACTGGGGGGGGAGGGGAAACAAAACAGACAAGGAAAACAGGTGAGGTGTGTTAATGAGTTGGCACCAAATATAAATATTAATGTTTCAGACTTATCCTCTGATAAAGAGCAGAGGCTGCTTTCTAAGGACAATTGAGTAAAGAAGAGGGACTTCACTTGTCTAGTCTTCAGATCACATACTGCAGCTGATACTCAATTGGTATATGTGGATTTTAGTGCCTGGCTTTGCATGTTTACATTTGAAGACTGTACCCTGATTGTTCCCAAGCCTACTGTATTAAAAGCTAATGATAAAAACTTAATAAATTAATTTTCTGATTGCATTAGACCTTGAATGGAAAAGGTCAAAAGACCCTGGGGGAAGGGAAATGTATATTGCAATTGTATGATTTACAATAGTAGCCTGTCTTATCCGTATCATCACTATATGATGAAAGCGAAAAATGAGAAGCAACAAGAATAGATCATCATAACAACAGCAATGTTATTTTCATTTTGGACTTTTCACTTTTGGAATTTAGATACTTATCCAATATATAGTAGATGATGTGTTTCTAAAATGAGTTAATGGATTGGATGTTTTGATATGTAAGAACAAATTTTAAAAGATATTTCATAAAGGGTTTTTTGAGTTTTGATAAATGATCTGAAAGCTGTTAGATTTTTCCTGTTCCAAGTTTCTTTTTCTGCTGATGTCAGTAACTTTTTTTTTAAATTAACCTTTAGTACATCTCTGGCATTTCCTCCTGTAATCGGGTTATGTTTCTTTTCCCATTTACTGGCTAGTTTGGGGATACAAAGAGGTTAACAGGGCAAGTCATTCCCTCCTTATTTGCCCTTTCTACTGCTTTTCTTCATCTGTCTCTTCATTCTGCTAAGAGGAGTGCTAGTATTCAAAATGGATGATATGTTTTAAAATTGACAATTCAGCCCCCCATGTTGCTAGTTGAATATAAATCTCTTTGATAATGTTCTTTCAGTAACAAATCTTCATCAATTCTGGATGCTCTGTCAGAGTCAGGGGTTATGACTGTGCCTGTTTCACTGTACTGTAACTATATTCTGTAGATAGTCCAGACTCATGCCCTCACACAGTCTGCAGTCTCACAAGAATGATCTTGCCCGATCAAAGTCCATTTAACTTAGTCTGCCATCTCTGATAACAGTCAGTAATCTCTAGCAGAGGGTATGGGAGCAGGTCTGCTGTTTAGCACTTCCTAACAACTCTCCCAGATGGAGCAATTTGAGGTGGGGGCATCTTGAATCAAAAGTGATGATTTGCATTAATAGCGCTCAGTGGACTTCTCTTCCATAACTGTGTCCAGTTTTTTCCTGACCTATGGAAACGTATCCACAATGTTCTGTGGCAAGAAGCTTCATAGCTTAACTTCATGTTACTTCGAGAAACACCTTGGATTTGATAATCCTATCTCCGAGTTTCTCTTGATACTGTACCCTTACTTGCTCCATAGTTCTTTATTTGGAAGCTGGTGGATACTGAGTATAAAGCCAAAATGATTACATTTGTGTATGTTTTTATTGTACCTGCCCTTAGTTACCTTTTCCCCAACTCTGCCCTCACTTCAAGGTTTTCTGGGTGAACTGAGATCATCAGTCTTAACGATTCCTATCTCACTCTTACCAACGGG
>NW_010196200.1:143362-146399 GCF_000695765.1 Mesitornis unicolor
AACTTGTCCTGTTGAATACTGCAAGGTTATTGTAGAGAGTAAAGCAGATTTTACCCCTGCTCTACATGCTTGGGTGGTGTCACTCTTTCATGTTGCAGCCACTAGGACTGGTGCTTGCATGACTGACTGAAATATTTACTTGTTTTGATCTTTATTTGGCTTTTTCCTTCAGAGGAAGCTAGCACTCAGCATCTCTTCTGGACTGAAGAGAAAGCTCAACAACTATGATCATCAGACCATTAATACCTGGTTACTGGAGCCTCTGAACTTGACTTTTTAGCAATATTTCCCTACCCTTCTGCTTTTGTGAAACGCATCTCCTGGAGTCACTTCTTCATGGCTTGGTAGAAGTGTTTTCCTGAACTGCAGAGAATCAAGACACTTTGGTTTTGCCTGTGAGTAGTTGCTGCTACTTAACAGCTGAACTGAGCATTCGGAGATTTTATGTATAGAGCTAGGTCATGCTTTTCCAAGAAAGAAGACTATCTCCTGTGAGACAGAGGCAGGTTACAGTTATATTTTTTTACTAAGCTGGTTTGATGCAAAAAAGACTCCAAATAAAAAAAGCTTTTTCTAAATTGCCCTTATTGGTATTCTGTTAAGACAAAAGATGCAGAGCTCTGTTTGCTTAACCATTTTCTACTCTTCCATGTTTCCCAGGGAACACGGCTAGATGTAGAGATGTGAACTCGGAAAAAGAAGGTAATTGGCTGGCCTCCTTCAGCAAAAGGTATAGAAGAATGCCCTTGAGTAACGTGTTTGCAGTGTGCAGCTATGATTTCAGCTCTGTCCTTGAAACACAAATTAAGCAATGCTGCCAACTTGTATCCTTCTGTCAAATGTTTCACTGGCTTGGGAATCCACACACAGCTTACAATGTATGTCTTCTGCCAGGGTTACTGCAGCTTGGTTCTTGTTTGTGGGTTGTGGGTTTTTTTTTTCCTCTTGAGCAGAGGATGCAGTTCAAATACTTATTTGTCTGCTCCTGAGATAACATGATTCCTTGTACTTGTTGATTTGAATATTCCAAATTTGTGTTTTCACTGCTAAGTAATTCACTGACTGTGAACTAAAGTTGCTTCTTCATGGAAGTGTAGGGGAGGGTATCACTGTGCACAGCATCTTTCTATTTCTTTCCTGCAGTGCTCTGACTCTTAGGCAGCCAGCCCTCAGCTTGCTTTTCCTGGCCCCTTTCCACATAGTTTGCTCTTTTCTTTCCAAACAGCATTTTGACAACAAAGCTACAGGCATGTCTGCTTTTACATGTTGTCTCACAACCAATGCACCAATCACTGAGAGAAACTCACTGACAATATAAACATGCTCACCCTTTTCCTTAGAGTTAAGAATTTGCCTGTCCAGGACCAGCTGAACCAGTGTCTACTACAGAGACACAACAACACATGAAAACATGATTTGACACACATAATCTGATACACTCCTAAGGAATGGGCAGGTTCTTGGGTATGTCAATGCTCTTCACTACCAAAGGGACTCATATGAAGTTGCTCTGAACTATCTCTTTGCCTGTACCCTTCCAGCACCTGCATGTTTCCTGGTGTATATCTGGTGTTCCTGTGGAGTCAAGTGTTGGTGTTGGGTGGCAGAAATTGAGTGAGGCCTGAGGCCCAGTGAATGCTACAGTGTTATCCATCATTGGAAAACCCTCTTATAATTTGGTACATCCCACTAGTTTCAGGTCTTCTATTAGGATAAATATGCTGACAAGAAAAGACCATACTGATCTTTTGGTGATGTATCCTATGCAGTGGTTCCAGCAGGATGGAGAATGCCATTTAACAAAGCCTGGGGACAACTACCAAGTTGTGGTTGTAGGTAAAATTCGTTTGTAGCTTTCATGGATGGAGGTTTTTTTGGCTGGCAGTAAAATGCTTGTTGATGGAGTTTTCTGAGAGAAGTCACTTACTTTGGATCTGTTTTTTCTTTACATTCTTTTCGAAATGTTGGTTAGGATATTATGGTTTTGAGGATATGTAGTTATGTCCCTGACTATATAGCTGAAAAATGTACTGCTTTTTGGAGGAGAGGCATGGTGCTTTCTGAAAACAGATTTAATTTTTTTTTAAACTACACATTTTTAAAAAAAATGAAGACATTGAGAGTCAATTAAAAATAAGGTTTTCAACTTAAAAAATAGAGAAATTGGTGACCTATTGAAGACTTGTATTCTATGGTATCTTAAAAAACTTCTTATCTGTGAAAGAAGTAGAGAGAAGCAAAACTGCTAAGGTTTGCTAAGAATTTCAATCTGCACAAGGTGAACAGAAATGACTCTTTTAATGTCAGAAGGAAACTGGGATATCTTTTTTTTTCCTTCCCCTTTCTACTCCTAAAGAGGTATCTTCCTTGTATATGCCGTATTTGTGTACCATGTCAATCCTTAAGAAAACACTTGAGAAACATCTGCTGCATTTGCTCAGCCAGTAAAAACACTCATTTAGAAAATGGAATGTAAAAGCAAAATAAAATAAAAGGAAAATAGGAAACTGATTTCTGATGATTGTGTGTGTTCTTCCATTATATTCCCACCCTCCACCCCCCTTCCATTTGTTTACTCTGGTTTGCAATTTTTTTTTCTTGCTGAAAGTCTTGCACTATACCTATGAGCGATCATGCTGAACTCCATCCTTTCTAACTACTGGTATCTAAACAATGCCGCTTGCAATTCTGGCCCTAGAGTTGAGTGCATGAGGAGAGTCAGGCAAGCAGGCCAAGATAATTTCATCTAGTAGCGATACTGTCTCTACGGCAAAAAAACACACAGGATGCAGGGAGAGCGCTACCAGTGTAATTTTGTAGTACTTACTTCAGAGTGTGTTATGTCTTATAGGACCAAATTGCCAAGGGATGCAGGAGAAATGTGAGTCCTTAATACATTGATACATTCATTGTAGTGAAGTGAGCGTCTGATTAGAGCTTTGGGTTTCTTGATGGCAGAGTTTCTCTAGGACTCAGCCCCATGTAGTGGGATTCTTGTGACAGTGACACCTCCCCTTCATGGCCTTTGGTCTGCTGA
>NW_010196200.1:146430-155879 GCF_000695765.1 Mesitornis unicolor
GGGTATGCAGTTACTTATATCAGTAACAAACTCTAGGTAAGCTGTCCAGGGCACAGACTCAGAACAAAGCTTAAAGTAGGGCATCAGGGGCTAGAAACCATTAGCAGGGTAGTGATTTTATTTTTTTTAATATTTGTAATTTAAACACTTGGTCAATCTTGTTCTTGCAAAACTCAAGTCGTGTGTAGCCTTTCAGCTTTGGAGACTTAATTTTCACTCAGTTCAGATGCAGCCCTCTTCTATGGGTTGGATTCATTGCAGGATTGACTGAGGAGGTTACATTTATTCAAAGCTGCCTTCTGAATGATTTCCAAGCATTTGCATAGTGGAAATAAAAATTCTACTAGCTGTATGTAACAGTCTAACAAGCAAGGCCTTTGCTTGCTTGTTGTTAAATACATATATGATATAAAAATTATATATATTTATATATGTACATTTGCTTAATGTACCTCAGTAGAGAAGTAATACAGCCTACTGTTAAGCTGGAAGGCACTAATAGCTGGCAGGTGGAGGTGGTAGATTTCTCTAAAGAGCCTGAAAAATAACCTTTTAATGACCTTAAAAAAGCCATTTTACCAGTAATGAAAACAGCTGTGGATAAAGACAGCCTAAGGTGGTAGGTACCTATAGCAAGTACATCCAAGCTATAGGAACTGAGGGCTATCTTTGGTTGCAACAGCAAGGCATTGTTTTTTTACTTGCAGGCTGTGCATGTAGAAAGACCAAGTAAGAGACTCTTGCCTCTACAGGAGCTGAAGTAGTTCCTCTAAACAGAGCTTGTGAGAGATGCTTGAGGTTTCTGAGGTAGGAAACTGCCAAGTCTTTGCTCCTGCTGTGTTTGAAGGATGGGTAGATGTTTTGAGCATGTTTATAAGTTACTAAACCAATCTGCAGATGTTAATTTGTTGTTAGTGACTGAACTGTGATCTAATGGCTAGAGCTCTAAATATTAGCTAACTGCTTGGGCCAAGATCTGCAGACATCAGGCTTCTCTGATCATCTGGATGGTGATAAGTAAAAATCTACATTTTGGGTCAGTTGACAGAGGGAGGCTTACAGTCTGTTTGGTGGGTGTGATGAGTCCAGAACAGCATGTGCCTCCCCAGGCATGTGGTGGCTATTGTGCCAGGGGTCCTGTGTTCTGGCAGAGGCTGCTGGGTGTTGGGATCTCAATTGGTGTTTGCTTCTGCTGTGGCTAGCTTCTCTCCTCTCTTGAGCAGCAAGTGTGACCTGGAGTACAGCTGCAGGCAGCTGATAAGTGAGCAGGAGGTGTCCTGGAGCATGAGACTTGGTGAGTTCAATAAGTGCGTTTTCACAGGCAAACAAAGCAAGCTCCTGTTTAAACTTTTGCCAGTCATAACCTTTCTAGTGCTAAACAGTCTTTAATGAAGTTGCTTAACATGTGACACGGTATCAAGTTGTCACACTTTTATTAACATTGATCTTTGATATTTTACCTTTTGATAACATCTCTTTGGTATTTTTTTTATTTTAGAAGTGTGCAAATCAAGCTTGGAGAGATAGTGAAACAAAGCTGGATGTTTTGAACTTTAATGAAATAAGCTGCAGTGAGAGAGTAAAGTATGGTAGGTCAGAGATACTAAAGTGAGAAATAGCAAGGGTTTCTCTCAAGAATCAGGGACTAAAGTCTTACTCAGTAATTTAGGAAGAAAGCTGTTCAATAGCTTAAAAGTATAAGGAGAGCCTCCCCTTGCCTCAGGTCAGAAAAAGGAGTGTGACTTTTGGCTCCTGAGACCCCAATTCTTAGTTACTCTCTTTGAACCACAATATAAGGTAAGAAGAAAGAAGGATAGCTGCAATCCACCTTTATATTCTGGGACAACAGACAGTTCTTCCATAAAATATTAGAGCATCTTCAGAGCACTGTGCTTTGCAATCTATGCCAGCCATAGAGGGACCATAGTACAGGGTCCTTATAGCTTGTGTGCTCTTTGCTGCTACTCTACCTTTGGCCTGTTCTCAGGATGGCGTTTCTAACTCCTTTAGGTCTTTTTTAACTCTAGCTAGGTAGAGAAAATGGACTCACTCAAGAGCTCTTAAGTTCAAAAGCTCAAGATCTTTATCCGAATGAGCATGAAATCAAGAAAAAGTAGTAGGAGGTCTGTTTGGTTGAGCAAGGAGCTCCTGACAAAACTTGGGCACAAAAAGGGAAGATACAAGAGGTGGAAGCAGGGTTAGGTGGCCTAGCCAGTAGGTACAGTAACTGTTCAAGCCTGCAGGAATATCGGGTTAGGAAAGCCAAAGCCCAACTGGAGTTGGTAATTCTGGTAAGGAAAGTGAGGGGTGATATAAAGGACTTTGACCAGTAGATGAGCAGCAAATAGGAGCAAAAGGAAAACTTGGACCTTCTGCTGAATGGGGCAGGGCTCTGATGCAAAGGACACAGAAAAGGCCGAAGGTACTCAATACCTTCACCTTGGTCTTTAATGGTAAGATTTACCTCTCAGTAATCCCAGGTCCCTGACACCAGAAGAAAAGTCTGTAGCAAGGAATACTTATCCTCAGTGGCAGTGGATCAGGGTAGGGAACAGTTAAACTGGTCACACGCAAGTCCACGGAATGGGATGCCTCCACGCATGCTGAGGTAGCTTAGTGATGCTACAGTCATACTCAGTCACCTTTAAAAAGTCACACTGATCAGGAGATGACTGACGACGGGAAGACAGAAGACATCACACCCTTCTATAGGGGCAAGAAGACTCTAGGGAAATACAGACTGGTCAGCTTCACCTCCATCCGTGGGAAGGTTGTGCAACAACTAATCCTGGAAACCATTTCTAGACACACAAAGGACAAAAGAGTGATCAGGAGTAATCAGGGTGGATTTATGAAGAGGAAGTCACACTTAACCAACCTGATAGCATTCTGTGAAGAAATGAGTGGCCAGGTGGAAGAGGGAAGAGCAGTGGATGTTTAATCTGTCTTCACTAAGACATTTGACAGTCTTTTACAGTATGCTTACAGGAAAACTGATCATGTACAGGCTATATAACTGGACAGTGAAGTGGACTGAAAACCAGCTGAACCTTTGGGCTCAGATGGTTGTGATAAGGTACAAAGTGTAGATAGAGGCAAATCACTGGTGAAGTACCCCAAGTGTTGATACTCGGTCCAATGCTGTTTATCCTCTTCACTAATGATCTGGATGATGGGACAGTGGACTTAGGGACTTGTATCATCATTGTGTCATCAGATGATACAAAACTGGGAGGAGTGGCTGGTATGTCAGAGGGTTGTGTTGCCATTCAGAGGGACCTGGACAGGCTGGAGAATTAAGCAGAGAGGAATGTTGTGAAGTTCAACAAAGGGAAATGCAAAGTCCTGTACCCACAGATCCTCATGTGCACCCAGTATCATCCAAAGATGTGCCCAGGTGAAGCTTCCCTTTCTGTTCAGCTGCATACTACTGCTCTTAAAACTGCTGCAATCTGATTCCTGTTTATGAAGTCAACTAGGCTGTAAATAAGATTAATATGGAGATAAGCTTGCAGCTGTGGACTTGCATAACTTAGATTGAACTTACTATAAAAGATTTAGTGATCCATAATTGCATTCTTTAGTAACTGTGTTAAAGCATATTCTTCACATTGATCATTTTAGCTGTGCTTCAATTGTTTTTGAATTGATCACAAAAAACTGACTGTGCTTTGCCTGGTTACCTTTATAGTTGAACACGAAATGATCAAACTCAGTTTGTGAAAATGTCAGAATAATTTTTAGTTTTCTGGAAAAATGTCTGCAAATTGAACACTTCTACTCTTAAGCTTCAAAATAACAAATCCCAGTCAGTTGCAAAAAGTATATGAGTCTTTGGGGGGGCTGCAAAGTTGAAAATACCTCAGGGAAAAAAAAAGATGATCTCTTAAAGTATCAAGACAGTATTTTGCAGGAGATAAGGTATTGATCTTGGTTGAGTGAATTTAGGTTATACCTTTGTTCTATCTTTGTTCTGCTTAATGTGACCTATGGAAATTCCATAGGTTTTGGATCATCAGTTGTAATTGATAATAATTAAACTTCTTTCACTTAAAAAGTAATAAAAAACATTTTAAAAACCTTCTCTTAGCCACTTCCTCTCTCCTTGATCTAATAAAGAAGTTAATATCATATCGACATGAAAATTTAAAGAAAAAAAATTCTTATCCCTTCTAATGAACTCTTCCTTCTCTCTCCCTGAGTGTTTAAATTTAATAGCAAAAGAACAAACTGCTATGTGACTGTTTGCCCTCCTCCAATGTTGTTTTTGCTTTATTTTTTGTGTGTTTTTGTTTGTTTTGTTGTTTGTTTGTTTTTTTTTTAAATCTTAACTAGGTGCAGAGATAACATAGTCCTGATAAAGAAGAAATGCTGAGCATGTCAGAATGGAAAGTGTGTTGCTGGTTGGTGACTATTACCAAGTTATTTGGTTCTCCTTAGCCTCTCCTTGTCTCCTAACATACTTCTCTAGCGCTGCTAAAGTGAAATTTAGTGCCGTACTTGGGAAAGGAAGGCAAAATGGGATACTGGTTTGTATGTATGAAATATATGCAATGCCACCACTGAAGGCATCGAGACTGCAGGAATTTAAAAATGAGACTATTTTGTAGAAATCTTAAGAGAAGGGTTTTTTTATCTTAAAATTTAGTCTGATCTCCCATGTAAGACAGGCTCACAATGATTTCACAAAATTGCTTCTACTTCTCAGTCACAATTTATGCATGGGTTGGTGCAGCTTACACCAACCTTAAGCATCTGCATTTCAAACAGCAAAAATGCAGAAGATCTGAGGGTGGGGACAGGTGTCTTGTGGCTTACTGCCCGATGCGTGTGGTGGTATCTGATGAAGCAGGAGCTGCAGCTGAAGGCTCCTGCTGGAGACTTGGCTGGTTAGTCAACTTTCTTTGAGTATGGGACGCTGCTTCATGAAAATATGTCCCCAGGTGCTCCCTCTCTTACTGCAACCCTGTGCAGCAGTATCTGGTCAGCAAATCAACCCACCAATCGCACTGGTAGGTGGAGTCATGAACTACTGCAAAAGCTCAGATCATGGAGAACCATGACAGTCTTGTCATGTTCTGACTTGCTCTTGGTATATAACACTTGACAGGTCTGTATATTCTACTGTTCCTTTAGGAAAAGGAAATGTATAGTGGCTACTCTGATGGAGTTGTGGAAGCTGTGGAAAAAGGCCCAAGGCAGAGTGGAATTTTAGCTATCTGTACCTGACACTCTCCACAATGAGTGTGCTTTAGTTTTTGTCCCTGAGGCTTTTCTTGCATCTGTGATCAGCTGCATTCAAATTAACGTGATATTTCAGTACATACAGAGGCTGCTGCAAGCAGAATTTATTCATTCTGCATCCGTGCTCTGAGTGGTGATGTAAGGCTTGCTGTCCACTTGTTGCTTTGGCTTGCAGCATCAGTGTTGGCTTTCCTCTAAGGGATGAAAAAAAACAAAATTAGGAAACGTATGTTTGGGTGCCTATCCCTGCCCCTTGCTGATGCAGTGAAAAGACTTCAGGTTTTGCTTGCTACATGGAAGTTTTTCCTCCTGTCATTTCTAATATTGTGCTTCTTACATAGCTAGGAGCCTAATGTTGCTGACGCAACTGTACTTGTTTAATTTTATTCCATTGACTGTGCCACTTAGTGTGTTTAGTCATCTGCTAAAAATCCTTTTGTTAAGATCGAGAACCAAACACAATACCGAATATTTGATCCTACCTACTTATGCATGGCTAATGTCCTTTGCTTTTATGTTTAGCCTGCTGCTATGAAAATAATGAAATATTTATTCAGCTGTTAAGGATCAGAATTTTCCTTTTCTCATGATTAGATGATCTTCAGAGGATGTTCCTTAGAGAGAGAGAAAGGCTCTGGCATTCTCCAGCACCACTGTCAGAAGAAGGCTGTATGCTGAGGTGGGGCATGAATGGTTATTTTGATAGGCTAGACTTCATTGCTCAAAGGAACTGTTGTCAAAGTCTCTGAATTTCAGAGTGTGTTTTGATGTCACAAATGATGCGGCTTGCTGCAGTCAGCCTGACTCCTGATAATCTGTTAAATGCTATGGTTCTTAGGTGATAGGGTCCTCTGCAGCTGTCTTTTTGTGTTAGGTTTTGCAGGATTTAAATCAGCATAGCTGATATTACAATGATCTGCAGCAAGCACGATGCTGTATCATTATAAAAGTCAATGCAGACTGAATAACAATCAGATTTCTAGGACTAACCAGGAAGGAGATTTTTTTTCCTTTCCCAGTGTCTGGTGTCTGTTGTATGTTTCACCTGAGGATTTCTACCTTGTCAACTTAATGTTTGGTATTCTGAGCATCTCATCTGAGGGGTATATTCCCGTACAGATGAAGTCAGCTGAGAAAAAACTTCAACATCTTTAGCTAAACATATGTTTTCAGAAAACTCTTCTCCTGGAATGAACATTCTTAAAAATAGGCGTACTAACAGGCTAGCATCTGTTCATTTACTTGTCAAGACCTAGACTGCGCTTAGACAAGAGGTAGGAGATGAAGAAGGAGAAAATACAGTTAAATAACCTCTGCTTTCCTCCTCAATAGTCATACAACCACACACCTAAAGAATCACTAGTTTCTTGAAGCCGTATGATTCTTATTTCCATTAGATTAAACATTTACTCCAAGGGTATGTGAACCTCAGGCTGAACTTCAGGTTGAAATCTAGTTTTTGTATTATTGAAAATCTCAGCCAAATTAGTCTGTTTCTGACAATGATGCCAGAGGCAATAAAGAAAGACATTTTATCAGCTTTATTCTCTATCAGTGGCTCTAATATGCCTAGATCTTGAAGAAGGGACTTGAAATCCGAAAGAAGCTGACTTTTGTGTTAGAATTCAGCCTCTTCCAAACATTACTAAAGTGCAGCTAAGCAAGAAGCGTGCGAGGAAAAAAAGCCTTTTTAATGCCTTGTCAGTTTGTTCTAATTGTTAGATAAGATTTTTAAATGTTCAGCATGTGATTTTTTTTGTTTGTTTGTTTAACCTCCATCTTTCATTGTTCCATGTGGGATGGCTCTCCAGTAACAGAGCATCCTGGTCTGCAATGCAATCACAAAGAGCAGCGGCATCATCTCTTTTTTTTTTTTCATGCAAGTTTGTGTATAAGCATGTTTGGTATCCAAAGGTGGGCTGGTGTCCTTGTCTCAGAGGAATCTGGTACACGCTAGTGTGCAAAGCACCACACCTGTGTGTGCAGGGATAGGCAGTGAGCATCCTTTATAATAAGGGCTGGAAGGTAAGGTTACAGGTGTGCATAGAGCCAAGCCTCGTGATTTTCCTAGCAACAGCAGCATTTGAAATTCTTATCAATGTCTTGGTCTGTGTCTGCAGGGCTCTGCAAGGGAGCTGGTGTTCATTTTAGGGGTGGGGATTTTTTTTCATTCTGTCTAGCAGCATCAAAATAAGGCACCTGGACATAAAGTGGAAGAGTGCAGGTGCTCTTTGAGAGAAGGACATAGCCAAGCCTCAAGATTTTCATAAGAGAATGTTCTGCTGATCATCCATGCTGTTGCTGCTAGTTTGGAGCCCAACCTCTCAACTTCACAAGAGAGAAATCTCATTTTCAGGGTTAGCATTTGGAAAAAATAAATGAGAAGAAGGGAGCTTGGCATTGTACTATAACTCATCCTTGAGTTTAAGGCAGCTCCTGAGATCACCTGCCCTTGTTTAGTGACAACTTCTCAGAGTACTGAAAAGGTCATGTGACTACATCTAAAGAAGAAGGTAAGATATCCCAGCTTCCCTTCTGAAAGGGTTCCAGACATCTCCAAAAAGCCATAATCAGTATGTCCTCTCTAGGTGCTGAAGAATGGAGGTTCCAAGTGCAGGATGCGACTAGTGGCTGCCATAGAAATTGAATGGAGTTTGGAGCATTATCTTCTTGTAGTTTCAAACTGTGTAGTGCCATAGTGGATAGGAGAAGGAGGAAAGATGAAGATGTGGGAACAGGTTGAGCTGAGGAAAAGAAACGAGTTTTCCCTAGAGATGTTGTAGTTAAGGTGGAACATGCTTTGACTGAGGGGTAAGCTCAGGGGAAATGGATTTCTTCTGGGTAGTGTGCGAGTCTGGCACTGTGCTATTATATTTATTTAGAGTTCTCAGAATGATAAAAATGGCACCTACTATGCTCCAGGTACTTTTGACATAAGTTAGAAATACATGACAAAAATACCCTCAGTGCAGAAGTACAAATGAATATTTCAAGGAAAATGACAATAAAATGAATTTAGGGTTGAGAGTTCACATTAATAATGCAGGCTGATCTACAGCACCTTCATTTTTATCTGTAAAATTGGGATTAATGATGCTGACCTGGTTTGTAAATGAGCCCTGAGATCATCTGAGGAAAAGCATCACCAACATAAATGGTGGTGGTATAAATTGGTGCTAGAGATGTGGTATAACTGCTTCAAACTAGAATTGTATAAGTACTGGGAAATCCAGAACAGAAGTGAAAAACATCCAAATATTTTTAAGTATGGAAATACACTTGCAAGATATATGAATACTTCTGCTGAGCAGTGATGCCATATGGTAACCATGCAATTACAAGTGATACGGTTTTTTATAGCCATGGATCAAACTGATCTTTTTAAAGAAACATAATTTTTCTTGATTTGGCTCCTTCTACCGTCTGTCACTGTCACTCATTGATTTCACATAAGAGGCTGTTTCTCACCGCCTTCCTCTTTCACTGCTTCCTACTTCTAAGGCCCTTTGGCAGCAACATATCACTGTTGAGTACTTTCTTCTTTTTGCAGTGTTTTTTGCTTATGTACCTAGGCAGTCTCTGCTGACTTTTTCCTTCTGACTGCTTGTCTTAATCCTCTGTGGTCAACGCCACTCAACCTTTTTACTCAGGCACTGGTACCCTGAAAAAGCCTCTTTGTCCCAGTTTCTTTGCTTGCATACAAGTCTGAGTTCTGTACTCAGCAAACATGTCTGCATCTGGCTCCCACATCCATCCTTCACCTCCATACACAACACTCTGCTAACTTTCCCAGTATCCTCCTGACATGTTCAGACTCTTTTTCATCTCTTTGCTGTATCCCTCTTTCATTTGACAGGAACCCTCCACCTCCCTTCCCTTTCACTCTATCAGTGCTGCCTGTGCTGCTGGAGCCAGTTTGGTCTTTGCCCCGTTAGCTGTTGCAATACCAAGAATAAAGAGGAAAAAAAATCTGTGGAAATCTGGACCAAATAAATAACTAGGAAATAATTAGAAATAGATTACTTAAAAAAATATTAGACTCTCCAGGTTTATTCACTTGTCTAGAAAAAGACACTGTACTTGATTTTACTAATGTGTTTTATTGACCTTGCTTATATTTAAAAACAAACAAACAAACCCTTGGCTTCTGATCCTAGCTGTATGGATTTTATTTTGTATGCAGTATATTCCTTTGGAGTCCAAGA
>NW_010196200.1:155918-163089 GCF_000695765.1 Mesitornis unicolor
ATGTGAAGCTGTGGCAGAAAGATCACAGGAGGTGATGAAATAAATGATGGTGGGTCTGTATTCACATGCTGCTTCTTAAGTGTTCTTCAAGACCTCTTGCTTGTTTGGTTCTGATGTGTAAAATGATTGTCAAGGAAGTAAACACTTTTTCTGTTATTTTTTGGCTGTTAATTTCTCAGATGCTAGAGGCTTCACCAGGACTGATGGCTTTTATTGTCTCTTTGTATTTGTGTGCTTGAGACCAGAGCAGGACTGACCCTATACTAATGGAAAGATGGAGTTGCTTGAAAATTCTGCTAATAATGGAAAACTACCTTCCACTGTAGCTATGCAGCAGGGACTTTGTAATAATAAACCTGTCAGGGTTTCTCTCTTCATGGTATTACAAATGTTTGCAGACTGTTTAGCAGAGGGGAAAATTTTATAGAGGAAAAGAAGAAAGTTTGTATGATTTCTTTTCTGTCTGATATGCAAGTTTGGTAAAATGTTATGTGTAGCTTTTGTCATTTTGAATCTATGGGGTTTTAGAAGTAAGTGTTACTCCCTGGTTTTTGACAATGCTATTTGACAGATTAAGAAATAAAATGCTAAAGTAATCTTGTATCTGAAAACAAAGATAGAAATAGAGCAGATGTCATTTTGCAAATGGGGAGTAAAAAGGTTTTTGTTTGCCAGCATGCATAGCTTAGAATAATTTCAGTGCATCAGGAAATGAGTTTTAAATTATTCTAAAGTGGTTGATAAATGGGAGAAACACAGTTAAATTTATTAAAGTCTTTTCGCTAAATAACTGATATAATATTGCAATAAGAGTACGTTACATTATAAAATGATACATTATGTAAATAGATGGAGTACGCTTTTACTTCTGCTTGATACTAGATTCCACACACTAATAATTGTGAAGGAGCTCAGTTTTTCTCCAAAGGCCATGAGTATTTTAGCTGTGGAAAACTGGCAGGTGTGTTACTTAAATTACTTTCTCCATCGCCATATAGCTTTAAGCTCGATTTAGAATTAAAATAATAATAATAATTAAAAAATCATCTCTAGAGGGGAAGATAGGCCAGCCTGCTTACTACAGGTGGCTGCAGGAAAAGACTGGGACCTTGATGTCTCCTCCAGTGTCACCTGAACGATGTTCAGGGACCTATTGCTCTAGGCAATTTGCTGCTGTTGAACTCACACACTTGTCTATGCCTAATCCAAACACTCGTTTGAATACAGTCTTGATTATCTCCTGTTGTGAAGAGTAGTATATTTGTGCTTTTTATTAAGGCAGCAATACTATTAATGGTAAAAATCTGTTATTTTCAGGTTTTCCAGAAGTCAGATTTAAGGTAGAGTGTCTCTTGAGAATTCTTATCTAGTTAACACAATATTCTCATTTGACAGGGTGTGCCTTATACCATGCCTCAGCAAGACCTCTCTAATAATTGCAATGTGAGGATCTGTTCTCTTTGCTGTTAACAGATTGCAAAAATTTCTTCATGTTTACTGTCAGAAATGGGACTTGCACTGAGTTCATAGTTTGTGTGCCCACCTTGTACATAGAAGCTTTGCTAAACGGTTTACAAAATCTTTCCTAAATATTGAACAAAGCTATGAAGCATAAGTACAAAATGGCTATTATGCCATTTTCTAGTAAGTAAACAAAGAGTAATATCCATTAATGACTTTTGGCAGTCAGCAGGTGTTAGTCCTTTATCAATGCGGTACTGATAAAACCTTTACTTAGGCTCTGTCTCCCAAGTTCTTAGCTCTGAGGGAGAGAACTAGGAATATTTCTGACCATGAACATGCACTACCTGCCAGCCAAACTGGTTAAGGCTCAGCATTTCATTTAGTGGAGGAGGCACTGAAGTCTGATGACACCATTCTTATATGCCACTATAAACTTAATCCCAAATACCTTGCCCAGTCCATGTAGAAAGTTTCTCAGAAAAATTGTCTAGGACTGTGTGGCATTGGACTATCACAGCATTACATCATGAATATATGCCTCCATTTTATTCTTGAATTTTATAGTGTCCCATCTGTCTCTCTTTGGACAGGTGAAGACACTTTGGTAGAACTACAAAGAACGGCAAGTGAACTTCTTTCTGATCTGTATTTACTAAGTCCTTGTAGGTGGTATGTAAATAATTATGCAGATGATTAGTGAGTAATGCATCACTTGTCACTCCCAGATGTTGTCAAGATACTGCCATAGGCTCTGGAAAGAACATTAAGGAATTAATTCACTGTGGTGGTGCAGCTCTGTTGTGGTCAGCACTATAATAAGCACATACTTGCAGAAAAGAACTGCCTATGTAACTACCAGAAATCGAGTATTTTTGAAATGTACACATTTTCCAGTGACATGAAGAGTCAGAGGTGCCTCTGTAGCATGAGACAGAGATACAGCAATGTTTGATATTGTTGCAAAGACTGGACAAGGACGCATCTTCTCTTCCCCTCCCTTCTCCTCCTCCCCCTTCTGGCTTGCTGTGTGATACAAATTTGTCTTGTGGCTACAGTGGTAAAAAAACTATAGAAACATCACTTGTAGCAAATAGATTTTCTGCTGCTGTGACTCAGAGAGGTTACGTTTCCCCCCCCTCTCTCTCCAGTGTCTTTATCTAAGATTGCTGGCATTAGTCAAAGACAACAAATAGTTATACAACAATAGTATGGAAAAATTGCTGCAATTTTCCTAAATGCATCTAGATATTTGTTGCATCCAATTTAAATTAAAAAAAAGATATGCAAGAAGGGACTGTGGAGTTTAACACAGCAAGTTCTGTTCCATGTTTATCTCCACCTCTTCTTCTTGTGACATTTGCTCACTTGTTTAATTTTCCCTCTCTTCTTTCTAAGTGCAAGCTCCTACCTTGAGTACAACAGACACAGTGTAACTACACAGTGTCTGCTCAGGTTAGATTGATCTAAAGAATTAAATTAAATTGTGTTCATTGTATTTGTATCACAGGTTAACTATTCTCAGAGCTATACCTTTGCTCAGCTGTGACATGCCCTATTACCCCTTCCACTCAGGAGTCCTCCACACCTTCCAGGCTTGTCAAATGGATATATTTTGCACCGTTCCTGTTCTTCTAACCTTCTGACTGGTTTACAACAGAGTCTTTAAACTAGGTGACTCTCTGATCCTTTCAGATAATCTGAAAGAAAGGCAGTTAGGAGCAAAGCACTGTGTATTCTTGTGAAAGTCAGGGAGGAAAGAAACCCACACGCTGAGGGAAATGAAATGACCCGAAATCTCTTGGTACATACCTGCAGTCCTTGGTAAGGGATGGGGCCCATGGGAGCCCATGGCATGTTGTATAGTGGGAGGGGGGACCCAGAACCACAGTGTGGGAAAGGGAATGGGACATGTGACTGAGAGGCAGAGGGAGCTCGGTAAAGGATGTACCAAACCCATCACTGGGTAGAGGAGGAATGTCTGGTACTCAAAGTGATGAAAATGGAGGTAATGAGGAGCAAAGAACTGATGGGTGTTATGAAGCATTTCTTCTGGAGCACTCATTGAACCTGTTCCTCAATAGCACAAAAGAAATATGACCTTTTTACAGTAGTTAAATTGAATCAGATAGAGTGACCCTTTCGACTGGGTTTTTGTCTGGTGTTTCTGAATCCAGCTTCTATTACTTTTAATCAAAGTCTTCTCTGAACTCTGTCAGTGCTCTCCTCTTTGGTGTTGTTTTCTTATCCCTCCTGCTTTCTCTCTGACGTGTTCCTTCCTGAACCTACAGTTTCAGCTGTGGCTTCAGTTCTTCTGCTGTCTGGCTACCTGTAGACTTTGAAGTGCAAGACAGAGTGGAAGGAGTAAGTGCACCCTGCACTGAGTTGTGTGGCAGCATGGGGAGTGACCCCTGAGGATCAGCTCTCTAATGGGGCTTGTGAAGTCAAGGGGAAAAGATGGAATTAACAAGGCAGGCTGTGAAAATAGCATTACTTGTTTTCAGGAGCTGTGTTTTTCCAGTTCAAACCAAGTATCTGAGCATCCAGGTTGGGTGAGAGGGGGTGCATTTGAAGGTACGGGGGGTGTTGAAACAATTATGTTCCTGGTTTGGATTAGTAGAAACTTTCTCTTTCAGCTGCTCATTCTATCCTCAGTGCTGGATTTCTGTCTCTTCTTGCCAGCTTCTGGGACTTCTGACCATTGTCCAGTGTTATCACAGTCAGCTTGTCTGAATGGCCTTTTGTAAGCGTTGCCATGGGATGTTGCTTTGTCCAGGAATGATTATTATCTGTCGATCAGGTACAATATCCACTAGCTTGTGGGAAAGGAGTGGATTAATGAAATTAGTGAAATTATGTGCAGAGATAGAAATTTTTGTTGTATATATTTTTTATAATTTGGTGTGACAGAGTTGTGACAAGAATTTTATGGAAGGTTGGAAGGAAAAGCATTTTGGAGTAACTCCGAATACTCTATATCCCCAACTCTGGAGCTCAAGCAGTAGTCATGGGGCACTTCTGTTTTTTTCCCGGCTCTTTCCAGTTTGTTAGCTGCATGTTTTGAATAAATCCCTGTAGGAGTTGTAAGAAATACGTGCTTGCTCTTGGCTCAGTTTGCCAGAGTTGGAGTTATGCTTGGAGAGCACTGCACAAGTTATTCAGACAAGGAAGCCTAGTAATCCTGGAAGGCAGGCTAAATGGAAGTAGATGCCCTGTCTCCATCTTTGACAGCTGATTTCCAGTGCAGAGCTTAAAGCAATAACTGCATGGCACAGCACTCTTCACTTACTCTTTAGTTCTGGTTTGTTGTTTTTTTTTTAAATTCTCTTTTCTCCTGTATCATCCAGAATTGAACTGAACTGCATTTCCCCACTCCTTTGTGTGAGTGTGGGCTGGATGCAACGGGAGCAAACAGCAGGAAAGAGGCTGTAGATGGATTGAGATAGGAAGGAAGGTCAGGCTTAGTGATTTACAAAGCCAAGTGCTTTACTTCATGAAGCTTGGTGGTTTGTTAGAGGCACTCTTCCCTGCTGGTGATCTGAGACTGTTTGTGCACCTTATGCTTATCTATGATAGCCCAGTATGATCTAACTCTGCCCTAGGTGGGAGACACATCCTGACAGGTAGATGTGTAAGACAACAGAGGAAACCCATCTAAGTGTAAACAACAAGTGAGAACACAATTCCTTCATTGTGGCATGCAAAGTATATGTGAAACATCTGTATGAAATGACAAGCAGTAATGACAAGAGTTATGTCAATGAATTTTGTTGTGAAACCATCCTTAAGAATAGCTCATTGATTCCCCCCCCCCTCCTTTGGAGTTTTCAGTGTAATGGGACAACATAATAAGGGAAGCAGGAAAATTTCATCTTGGGCAAGGACATCTGGCTTTGGTTATCTACTGTCCTTTTCCATTTTAAAAATTATGGTATGACTTTTCCACCACTACCATCTCTTATGTCTCCTATTGTGTGGAAGATGTTCTTTAATATTCTGTTACTAGTTAATACTATATACTGCTTAACAGACTACTACGGCCCATCTCTCCTCATTTTACAAGTTCTCTGTGACTTACTGAGGAATTATTTACTGATCCATACCTTCATTGGCTGTTTCTCTGAAGACTAGGTTGTTCTGAGTTAACTGAGTGCATGCAGTACTTGTTTTTAAGGTGATCACCTTAAAGGTGCAAGCACTGAGTACTGTAAAACTGTCCAGTGCTTGGCCTGTTCATCAATAATTGTTGCCCTTGGCGTTTTGAGACCTGCAGCCTGTTTTTCAGAATGTTCTTACCAATTACAACTTCAGCTGCATTGTGTCATTAGTAGAGGTGGAACAAAGTCCATGGGTACTCAGTTGTGTTGGGGTGATTATTGCCAAGTGGCTCCCTTATTTTCAAACTAGGCACTTATTCTGTATTGTACAGAGCTACTGTCAAGACCATAAGAATGCCAAGATCACTGCTGTGTCTCTGTTTATAATACTTCACCTCTAGCAGTTTGTGTGTCATGGCACATCTTCATCTAGAAGCTCAAGCTCACAAGTTCACTAATTTCAGCAGAAGTGGACCATTACTGTCCCCAGAATAATAACCGAAGTATCAAAAGAAAAAATCTCTATTGAGATCTATGACTGTTGCTTCACAGGAAGGTGAGTGTTAGCTGATGCTCAGAGGACAAAATTGAAGTCAATGATAAAACCCTAATTTACTACAGCGGGACCAAATTGACCCTTACAGTTTTATAGATGGTTCTTAACTAGTTGCCAATAGAGAGGCTGATTTTTATCACTTTTAAAGAGGCTTCTCTTCTCCAAGTCATTGAGCTTATTAAAGACTTCTTAAGCTGTTTGTAATCACTGCTGATTGTTTCCCTTCTGTTTATTTAACAGACTAAATATATTTATAAAATCTGTTTCTGTTCCCCTGTGACTAGCATTAATGCATTTGGTTCTTTTACTTCCCTTATCACTGTCATGTAACTCTGAACAGGCTAATATACATTGTAGTGTGATGCATTTTGATTTCTCAGTGCACACATTATTGCCCTCATATAATTCAGCAGACCTTCCAAAAACCACATTAACCAAACTTTGTGTCTTGCATTTTCCTTTTCTGGCTAATTTGTAGACCTTTGGAGAGATGTGCAACACACAAAAGCCTTCTCCCTCCTGGCAATCCTTGTATGTTACACTGTCATCTTCATTTTTCTTTTGTTAATGTTTGTTTATATTTGTACAGTAAAATATGGAAGGACAAGGAGGAACACTTTTCAAGAGGGCTTTTGCCGATATTATTTAATATTCTATATAATTCCACCAGGAGGAGGTTATCTATTGCTCAGCTTCAGAGGCTGCAAGTATCTCTACCCGTTTTGAGTACTGGCTGTCTTTATATGAAGAGTGGTATACCAGAGGGAAGAAATGCAGAACCTTATGGCTCTTTTGATTGTTCGTGTGTTAACACAGCAAACAAATAAAGCTGGACAAATAGAAAAACAAGGATTGGTGGATATTTATACACATTATGCTAACTTGAAGTGACCAGCTCTGGTAGCTCACGTTTGGGTGATATGTGTTCCTGTGTCAATCTTGACAATTAAAAAAATCTGCAGTGATACTGTCTTCAAAACCTCTGAGATCTAACAAATTTTCACATGAATGAAGGCAGCATGTGAAGAGATGCCCGTGCAGCTTTGGGGCAGACTCA
>NW_010196200.1:163100-176014 GCF_000695765.1 Mesitornis unicolor
CCTCTCTAGTTCTGCAGAAAGAGGGTTTTTTTTTCTGGGTGGAAAACTGGCTGGATGGCCAAGCACAGAGAGCTGCGGTGAATGGAGCTAAATCCAGTTGGTGATCAGTCACAAGTGGTGTTCCGCAGGGCTCCGTTTTGGGGCCAGTCATGTTTAATATCTTTATCAATGATCTGGATGAGGGGATTGAGTGCTCCCTCAGCAAGTTTGCAGATGACACTAAGTTGGGAGGGAGTGTTGATCTGCCTGAGAGTAGGAAGGCTCTGCAGAGGGACCTGGATGGGCTGAATCAATGGGCTGAGGCCAACTGTATGAGCTTCCACAAGGCCAAGTGCCGAGTCCCACACTTCGGTCGGAATAACCCCATGCAGTGCTACA
This sequence comes from Mesitornis unicolor, assembly GCF_000695765.1. Classification (NCBI taxonomy): domain Eukaryota; kingdom Metazoa; phylum Chordata; class Aves; order Mesitornithiformes; family Mesitornithidae; genus Mesitornis; species Mesitornis unicolor. The sequence goes on from NW_010196200.1 coordinate 163,479, forward strand.
GGCTTGGGGACGAGTGGTTGAGAAGCTGCTATGCAGAAAAGGACCTGGGGGTGTTGGTGGGCAGCAGGATGACCATGAGCCAGCAATGTGCCCTTGCGGCCAAGAAGGCCAATGGCATCCTGGGGTGTATCAGAAGGGGGGTGGTTAGTAGGTCGAGAGAGGTTCTCCTTCCCCTCTACTCTGCTCTGGTGAGACCGCATTTGGAATATTGTGTTCAATTCTGGGCCCCTCAGTTCAAGAAGGACAGGGAATTGCTTGAAAGAGTCCAGCGCATGGCCACAAGGATGATGGAGGGAGTGGAGCGTCTCCTTTATGAGGAGTGGCTGAGGGAGCTGGGTCTCTTTAGCTTGGAGAAGAGGAGACTGAGGGGGGACCTCATTAATGTTTATGAATTTGTAAAGGGTGAGTGTCAGAAGGAAGGAGCCAGGCTCTTCTCTGTGATAGCCAATGACAGGACAAGGAGAAATGGGAGCAAGCTGGAGCATAGGAGGTTCAATCTGAACATGAGGAAAAACTTTGCCACTGTGAGGGTGACAGAGCTGCCCAGAGAGGTTGTGGAGTCTCCTTCTCTGGAGACATTCAAAACCCACCTGGATGCGTTCCTGTGTGACCTAGTTTAGATGATCCTGCTCTGGCAGGAGGGTTAGACTGGATGACCTTTCGAGGTCCCTTCCAATTCCTAATATTCTGTGATTCTGTGATTCTTTTGAATTGAGAAATGTGGGAGTTCCCTGAGCCCCTGCAAGGAAAATAATATTTCTTTCTTTTCATGACACTGTTGTCCTGAGGAACAGACATGCCCTAGGGGCTATCCAGTCACCCAAAACTACAATGAAATTGTAAAAACTACAGTGAGTAGCTATTGCTTGCTGTAAAAATTAGATCAAATACAAACTAATCTCATACATCTTCCTTCCTACCAACTGTATTATCAGCTCTGTTTCTGCTCTGTAATTTTTGCAGTGGTTGTAAGGATAGTTCTTTGTAAATTTTCTTAAACTGTCATTTTTCTGCTCTCTATTTTTCTGAGTTGAACTTTCTACATTGCTGCTGAGATGAGCTGAAACATCCTCCTGTTGAAGAGTGTTAAAACCCAGATTTCAGAAGAGTTGTGAGAAATATTAGACATAAATGCATTCCAGGATCATGAAAAAGCCTAGGGTTGTTACAGGAAGACTAACAGCTTTGGAAGGGATGTCTTCCAAAAATACTGGAAATGCTTTTGCTGTTGAAGAGTATCTCCACCTATATTTGTGGAGACCTACACAGATTGTTTGTGTGTAGCAGAAAACCTTCCATGAATCCAAGAGCCACAAGGTTATATTGGTTTGTTAGCCAACGATTATAGCTCTGGTCTTGTCTGAGACTTCCTATGTTCTTAAACATCATGTCATTTGTTTGTTCTGGTGCTGTATAGTCGTACTGCAAAAGAAGTGCCTCATGATCATTCTCTTAGATGTGTAATACAAGAGTTGGAGGCATCCTTAGATACAAAACAGGAGCTGACTGGTGCAGGGCTTGCCCTCCAGCATGTATTGATTTGTTGATTTAGAAAATACCTTGAAACTGCCTCCTTCTGGGCCTTTTTAATCTTTTCTGTCCTCTCATTTCTCTTGACTGTTTTTTTTTATTTTCCTAGTGTCTTTAGGAGCTCCTACAGTTTTCATATTCAAACAGCTGAGGGACATGCCATCTGTCTATCAGGCATACAAATGCCCCAAAGATGGTCTAGTTCAGCAAGTGCATACTATAGTACAAGCCTTTCTTTTGTGACATGAGAGCCAGGATTCTGAATAGAATTGTGAAATCAACATCTTTCTTTTACAGTCAAAAGAAAAAGCCCAATTATGAGCAGTGTCTGAAGAAATTCATGCTGGGCTAGGCCATTGGGCCACATTGTACAGCGTTGCCAGATCTGTTTTCAGAGGAATCTGGCTGTGTAGTACTCAACACCTTCAACACCATCAAGTTGTTTCTCTTGGTTCTTCTTTCTCTCTCTCCTTAAAGAAACTGCTCCCACTGATTGATGTGTTTTTAATGATTACCCTCACCATATACTCTGTACTATGATGATTTACAGTCGTTTATTTGATAGTTCCTTCCTACTCATTTTTTTTGTCTCTGCATGGCAGATACTGCAGTGATACTGTAGTGCTGATAAATGAGAATTACAAAGAAACATTTACCAACCTAATGAAGCTGTTGGGGTAAAAGGGAGGAGAGACAAAGTGAGTGTTTAAAACCACTTTATGTTTAAATCATCCACCTGAGCAATCAGTGTTTGTACTGAAAGGCCTTGTTCATAATGCTGAAAAAAACCCTCAACCAAAAACCCCAATGCAAAACCCACCAAAAAACCTAATTGTCTTCAAAGATGCTGGTCTCGCCATTCAATGTGAGAATGGCACTTGATGTAGACCATCTCACAAGGTTCTCCATCAGGCAAAGACCCTTTGTATTTCTGTAAAAATATAAAAAAGCTGATAATGTTCTCAATTGCTAAGATGGTGGTTGTGATATCCAGTGGGCAGAAATGGAGCCCCAGGGACTTCTGCACTTGTGTGTTAATCTAAGAAGACAGAAATGCCAAACAGAAAGAAATGTTTCCTAGGATCTCAACATTCTTAACTCATTACTGAAAAATAAATTGTATTGGCTTTTACTGTTTCCTATTAAGTGTTCATAATCTCTCATTTTTGTCATTCCAGCTCTGTTTTCCTTGGTCGAGAGCAGCTTTCTGAGAATTCCCTCACAGGGAGTAGGGATGCTTTCTGATTGAACACCCCCTGTAAAAATACCCGTTATTTAAATGAACAGGATTTGTATTTGAGCTACTGTCATTGAGCTACTTGACCTATAGAAACAGCACAGCAACAACACAAGGAAATCAATGCTTGGTTTATAGCATTTTACTATATATGGTCTCACCATATTATAGGTGGTATTGTTTCTGAACTGGGCCCAGAGAAAATCTAGTAGGATGGAACTGTCAAATAAAAAAAGATCGTAACGACTGTAAATCATCATGGTACAGAGTATATGGTGAGGGTAATCATTAAAAACACATCAATCAGTGGGAGCAGTTTCTTTAAGGAGAGAGAGAAAGAAGAACCAAGAGAAACAACTTGATGGTGTTGAAGGTGTTAAGTACTACGCAGCCAAATTCCTCTGAAAACAGATCTGGCAACGCTGTACAATGTGGCCCAATGGCCTAGCCCAGCATGAATTTCTTCAGACACTGCTCATAATTGGGCTTTTTCTTTTGACTGTAAAAGAAAGACGTTGATTTCACATTTCTATTCAGAATCCTGGCTCTCATGTCACAAAAGAAAGGCTTGTATTGTAGTATGCACTTGCTGAACTTGAAGCAAGCAGCTCAATGAATATGATCTTTTTATTCTGATAATGAAATATATCTGTAAATACTTGCATGAACAAAAGCCTTTGCTAAAAGAATTATCATGACAGTTTTGAAAGAACATATTTTGGCTGACTGTCTGGCTAGACACACGTTATTTCCTATCCCTAACCGAACTTGCTATCTGCTATTTGACTGATGTCCTGTGTCAGGTGGTATTGCCTTTCCCTGCCCATCCCTCCATATCTGACTCCCAAATCCAACAAGAAACTTCCCTCCAAACATTTGACTGTTCTGACAAACAAGAATGTACTTGTACTGTGGTATTTGTGTAAAGAGGGTCAACTCAATAGAAAAACAATCAAGGAGAATTTACATTTGGATAAGGGTTTACAAGTAGCTATTCTGCATTATTTGCACAGCTCAAGCATGAACAAAGCTGATTTAAGTACTTTCCTTGTCCACAGATGGCACATAAATAGTAACTACAAAAGTACTGTGCTCTCTACATAGCTGGATGTTGTTTCTTTTTAAAGTCTCTCTGCATTTTTATAGCAGTTTATCTATCTTAGCTACTTCTATCTCCCCTATTACCGTAGTATCTGAACATCTTATAATCCTTAATGTATTTATACTCATAACATGTCTCAAAGAAAGAGAGGCATCATTATCTTCCTCTTATGGGTTTCTTATTCCTGCAAGACTGGAGATAGGTTGGCTTGAAGAGGTAAAATCCTGTGGTATACATCTCCTTGATCTCCCCCACCAAGTCACCATTAAAGCCCACCAGGCTGTGTGTGTAAGGAATTCCTTATATGCATTTTCAGCAAAACGAATGGAGGAAACAAACACTGTTTAATTTGCTAAAATAATCTGAAACCTTTTGGCTCACATCAGGGCTCTTGCCATCATGTGAGCAGCCAAGATGTAAGGTGTGAGATGATGCTGGCCAGAGAAGAGGAGCTCGGGCAGGATGCAGGTCACAAGAGGAGGAGGTGAATGCCAGCTGTGAAGGATGTACTGTGGAGGTGCCACTGTGGCAAAATAGTTGTAGGCTGCTTCTGAAAAGGAAGATTCAGTTCCTGTGTCCTAGCTATGTGCTGTCACCATTTCCCTTGTCCCAGCACTGCCTGCTGGCACTGTACACTTCCCTAAGGCCCCTAAATCAGAGGAAAGTTAACTCTGCAACAAAGGATTGAGTTGTTTTCAGCAGGGCTTTTTCCCTCCCTAGCTTGCAGTGGTCAGGTAAGCATCTGTGCTGGGTCAAGGAAGTAAAAAAAAAACATGCCACAGGTGGCTGTTGTTGAAGAAGGGCAGAATGTCCCCTATTTCAGCAGAGACTGTGTCATGAAGCGTCACCCCCGACAGATTGTCTCAGGCACACTGCAAAACTATATGTGAAATGACTGGCCAGGGTTATGCAAAGGCTGTAGGAGAGCAGATTTCTGCCCATGTTTTCCAGGTCCTTGGCTGCAGGCTGACTTTGTCCATCTGTGAGCTAGTTTGGTTCTTTTGGTCTCATCTACTTGCATCTGTTTTTCTGTGGTCTAATCCTAAATGTGGGTGGTTACAGTGTTTCACATGGGGCCTGGCTAGCTAAAGGTTTTATAGTGTGAAATAGTCCAAAGTTCAATATTTAGGGTTATGTTAAAATCTCCTTTTATTAAGTAGCATTTCCATACCTTTTTGAAGCAATGGGATGTATTGCTAATTTTAATGCTAGCCCTCAGAATTTGTTTGAGCTACATGTGAGTTTCTAATAGCCACATATGGCCTGTGTCCCTGGTTTCACATTACCTAAGTTACTACTTTTCAACAATTAACCAGTTGTAGCAATTCTAATCTGAGAAATTGTTTTGTGGTTTTTTTTTGTTGTTTTTTGTCCCCAAAAGGTAAATTATTTTAATATCTTTATTTCCTCCTTCTCTGGAGGAAGTGTAAGAAACTGAAGTTAAGATATGTGAGGTGCTTCTATTGAGCATATTGAATATATAACAATATATTAAATTGAAACATTTTAGTGTAACAAAACACATTTTTGTACTTAGTATCCCCACTGTATTTGACTTCACTGGGAATTTTGAAATTTTATTTAAACTTTTATAAGAAAAAAGTATCAGATATTGTAGTTTGTTAAATGATGGAAAATCCAGCTCTGACCAATTCTCTGTGTTGATGCTCTGTCAACAGGGAAAAAAAATCAACCTGTTTCCTAACAGATTTGACAATAGTTTATATCAATTTTGGAAGCAATTCAGAACAAAGTTTAATTTCTCTGTCCACTAACAAACAGAAAAAACTGCTAGTAAGTGTTTTAAAACAAGCTGTCCATGAAATAAAAAGACACCGCAATAAACAGAAGACAGTAAGTGTAACATTAGCTCTAAGAAACAAGATGGCTAGGAACATTTAAAAAAGATGAAAGATTACAAGAGCACGTTGAAAGCCAGATTTGACTACTGTTCTGTTAATATACCCTTCTGTTTTGATTAGGAATAAGCAAATCTTATCTCATGACAGTTTGTAAACAAGGCTATGTGAAGTTCCTAGGCCACATTCTTCTCCTACTTAAAAACTAATTGCAAAAAGAGTTAAGACAGAGTGTCTAGCAAGTCTGTTAGTTTCTTCAAATGCTTGATTTCTTTAAACTATTTGGGAGATTTTATGTGAATGGGCTGCTTTTCTGTCAGGTCTGTATGATTGAGAAGACTATGGGAAGTCTTCCCTGTGTTACTTCTAAGCCTTTCTTGTAGGCTTTAGTTCATGACTAGTTCCAAGACAAATTCAGTGTCTCCAAAACCTGTTTTGCACCTTGAGATTGTAAGATAATGTTTCGCTATTGTGTCAGCAATGTAGCAAATCTTGGAGACTTTATAGGAGGGGAAGATGGTTTTACTGTAAAAGAAAACTTATTTCAGTTGTTTGTACTTTTGCATCCAGCTGCTTTGTTCAGCTGTCTGGCCCCAGGGTGCATGTGTCTCTGTTGTTCGTGCAGGTTTTTGTGCAATGTTACTTAATACAAGGGATGACAGGTTCTGGATCCTCAGCATCTCCTTCAGGCTGGTGGCCACATGATGATTTTGGGTGCACCTTTCTGGATCATTTAGGAACCTGTAGTTGACAAGCCTGTAGGAGACAGGAAATTTTTTTTCTTTCCTGTACCACCTCTGTGAGTCATTGGGATTTATTGCCTGTCCTTTGTATTGCAACTTGGGTTTCCTGAGAAGCTGCACGGAGATGTGTGCTCGAGTTGTGGTGTCTAGCTAATCTCAGAGCTACCAGCACTTGCTCTTCATACAGTCCTGCTCCTGTCCCTCCTTGTTTCCATTCTTATTAGTCCTAATATTTCTCTGCAGGGTCAACAGGTGGCAGTAGCTGTGGGTAAGTAAGTAGGGCTATGTGTTATTCTCAGGGCTTCAGTCCCAAGTATCCCTTCTGCCTTTCTTGGTCTTCTTAACTGTATTGAGAGGCATGAAATGAAAAAATATCGACAGAACATTCTTGAACATTGGACAAATAAAGTAAAATCACATTTTGAGCAAGTTGGTGGGTTGCATCTCACTGTGTATGAATTTGTTTATAACTTAGCCAATAAAAATCTGCTGCCATTTGTAGGAGAATTCTTTTGGGTATTATATATTACGTTGCTGAAAGAGCTGCTCAAATCAAGTTTTATGCTACAGTGATTTTGTCTGGTGATTGGTACAATAGTGAAAGAAGTAGTAGTACTCTCTGTGAAGCTATGTCTCCTGCTGTTGTTATTAGTTCCAAAGATTTCAAATCAGAAGGAAACCTTACTGTCATCAAGGCTGACACTCACATTTAAAAAAAAGTGCAGTTTATCCAGTTGCTCTTGTACCAATCCTTTAATTCTGCACAGCTAAAGCATATAAAGGTATTGTAGAGGAGTCAGGTTCTCTAGTTAGCAACTCTCCTGTCTACTTTGATGATTAGTTTGCAGCTTAAGTTAGAAGTTACTGAAAGTATTTCTCTTCAGATTATTGTTTTGCCCGATGTTGAAATACATTAGTGCACTAGATCTGCACTTTAAAATACATCATTAACAGGAGAAAAAAGTCATCAGAAGCAACCTATGATTTGTATAACTACTGTTAGGATGCTCACCAGTGCATGCAGAGCTAAAGGGAGTCATTGTGTAAAGTGCTTCTCTGTGGGTTGGCTTGTAAGAAAGCCTCTTATTTTGTATTAATGTATGATATCAGTATCTAGAAAAGAAATAAATCCTTTCAGTTAAACATGACATGAATTTTGGTATGTATCACTGGTATGTAATATGCAGGCACTCTAATCCACATTTAGCATTTCTTTTATCTATCAGTATTTAAACTGTTTTACTGTCTGGGATTATGTCAGCATTATATAAAGCAGTCTGTTGCAAAAAGTAGCAAGAATGAAAATAATGTCAAAATGAATGTCGAAATTCACTTCAGGGTAAAATATAAGTATATACATGCACCAAAAAGAAATCCAAATACTCTTAGAAAAGTAGGCCTAGATTGCTAAGAAAAATGCCTAGATTGTTTTAATAGGCTAACAGAATTATTGACCAAATATTCAGTATTATGCCACTAAAAATAATGCAAAATAGTGAAAATAGAAATCAAAATATCAGTAATATTAATTTGTTCTGATTTTCATGTTTATATGGAGTCTTCCTGTTTTTATTTACACCCATAAGATCTGGAATTATGATCCTAGCTTAATGAAACTAGAGTGTGACAAAACACTTAAGAGCATGAATTTTTAGAACCAACCTGACAAATATTGCAAGTTTAAGTAATGGTAGCAAAATGGCAATATCTTAAAAAGAATAGAGTTTTGAAGAGGTGGAGAAATGTGCAAATTGTGATTTGGGATTTCTTTCTGTCTTCATTCTTTGCTTTCTATGTCTTGATGTCTATATTTTGGCAGTCTTTAAGTATTCATTTAAAAAATGAAAGCTAGATTCTGCAAGTACTTGTGCAGCTGGGTCATACAGTTTGTACCACTTAAATTGTTCAAGAGGTTTTGCTAGATTGGCACCTATAGTTTTCTTTGTTGCCAAAATGCTAGCCTTGACAGAGAAATGAGATGTATGGGTTTTTTCTTGCTAACTTAATCTTGCAAAAGATTGTTTACAACAAACATGGTTATCCTGGTTGTTAACTTTCTCTCCTAATATATTCATTTTCTTAGTATGGGAAAAACAAAGCCTGATGAGGTGTCTATTTAAATATCAGTTTGTTTTTGTGTAAAATTAATCTTGGAGGGTGCTATGGACCTACAACCTGACAAAAAAGGTACAGTACAGCTTGGTGTTGCTGAAGTACATGTGAGCAGTGTGCAGTATGTCGGATTCTGTAAAGTGGAGCAGATGGCTTTGTTCCAAGCTCTGCAAAATGAAACAAAGGAGAGGATGGAGATGTTACTATACCAGGAGAGCACTGCTTTCGCTTGTTGCATCATCTGCCACTGTTGCGTTAATCTACAATAATCATACATGTGCTTTAGTTTTTATTGCAAGGAGGTGGGGGTGGGGGGAGAGAAGAAGAGAAGTCTGGGTATGGAGAGGAGGGGCATACAGATGTGCCTTTATATGCTGTGGTTCATGAGTCCTATTGACCACAGCTCCTCGACCAGCAGCACTGAGATATTCTGGCCTCTCCTCCTGAGAGAGGAGGTTACGGCCATGTGTCTTTCCACAATCTTTTCTTCTTTTCTACTGGATCTATTATTAACATTTTCCTGGACATGTGTTTATGTGGTGATGTCATCAGGGAGGACACTCTTGTTTCTGTGCATTATATCATAGAATGTATTGGGTTGGAAGGGACCTTTAAAGGTCTCATGCCCCAGGGGCTTCTGACTGAAGGTGGGCTCTCTCTGCTAAAAGCAATGGTCTTTCTGCCTCAAGAGAGTTTTACCTTTAATCCTCACAGTACAGCTGTCCCTCAGTCTTTTATGATAGAAATGTATTGACACAGACCAATTTTTAATTTGACCAAAAGTATGAATCAGTGTGTGTGCCTAGTATGGCTAAGTTCAGATCCATAAAGTCAGACTAACTTCCATTTTTAACCACGCAAAGTAAAACTATGTTAACATATGTAGGGAGTGGGTTTTTTGTCCTTAATATCACAAGCATTAGCTACAGATCTTTATAGAGTTCACTTTAATTCAGGCTTTTCCCATCTGTCAAGGAGCTGTAAAATTAGGACACGTTCCATCCATTGCTTAGTGGGGAGCATAAGGCAAGCAGAGTGCTGTGCTCTGCATGGAGGTTTACTGCAGGTGGCTTGTGACAATGTCACTAAAGAGGGGAGAATCTACAGATCAAAATAGTGCTGAGGACACACTATGCAGGGTGTATGTGTTTTCAGGGATGTTTGCCTTGGACTGCCTTTAACTTGAATCCATGCATGGACTGGCTATTTCCAGTACAGAGCATTAGGGGCAATGCTGGTGTGTGTCTCCTAGCTAAATTTCATTTGGAAGGGATCTCAATGTGAGGCTGCTCAATAAGGTAGACCAAAGTGGAGATTAGACCTGCTTTGAAAGCATGCTTCTTTCTGAACTAAAAAAAAAACACCACCAAAACCAACCAACCAACCAAACAAACAAACCAACCCCAACCTCTCCCACCAAAACAAACAAACCCAAAAAAACTCCACCCAAACTGAACAAAAAAAGAGTGGGGAGGGGGAAGACAAAATCCCTACTATGTGCACCCAAAGTATGATGAGGTTTGGGCCCTGAGGTCACCATCAGCCCTGACTGTCCCTTGCCCAACCTCCCTAAGGGCTCCTGCTACTCTGTCCTGCCCAGGATCCCATTTCAACCTATCCCATATCCCAAGACCCCATCAAGGCCTGTCTCAGCAACACTACTGCAGGGCTGGTCTCCAGCTCTCCTCTGCTCAGCCATGAGCCCTGATGAGCTAAGCCCACAACCCAGCCTGGCCTGCCGATCACCAGGGAGGTGGCTGGGGCTGCTCTGCTCCTGGGTGGTGGTGGGACAGGCCTTGCAGTGCCCTGATAGAAAAGAGGTTGTTTGAAAGTCATATATATGTTGGGGGGGACCTCAAGTTTTGCAGACAGATTCATGCATTTGCAGTCCCAAAAACCACCTTTGGCTCTCCTTTGTTGTAGAGGACTTACGTGCTTAGCAACTTCTGGAAAATGAGACTGCTCTTGGTTTCAGTGCCTTGAATGTTCAGTGTTCTGTCAAACACTGGTACAGGCTGTGCAGGGAGGTTGGTTGAGTCACCATCCCGGGAGGCGTTTAAAAGATGAGTGGATGTCATGCTTAGGAACATGGTCTATCATGGTCAGACTTAGGGCTGGTTTGATGTTTGGACTTCATGATCTTAAAGGTCTTTTCCAACTGAAACCATTCTATGGATGTGGATTTGTGTCCCAGATACTTGGATTCTTCCAAGTATTTTGGTGCTCCATTACTTTTCCTTGTTACGATAATGCTGGCTTGTTCTATGTTTGCAAAATGTTGATCTTGACCTCCTGGTGTGCTCACTTCCTCACTTCTGCTCCCAATGCCTGAAATACTCTGGGCAGCTTCTGGGTGCCTTGATTCCAAGTGGCAGACAGAGTACAGGAGGAGTGTTAGAGCTGTGTATTTTGTGGTATTTAAGTACTGCCAGTTTTCCCCTTCTGCTCCTCTGAAAAAAGGGCATGCTATCACCAGGAACTGTGGGCAGGCAGCTTTGGACTGCGGGAAGTCAAAGGGGGAAGATGAGCCCATTGTCTCCAGGTGTGTGCTTTCTCCTCATTGCCTCTAGCTTTTGTTTTTCTGTGCATCTTAGCATTTGTTTTCTGAGTCAGCTTTTGCTATGTGGTGTGCTGCTGTTTTGCCATTGATAAGGCCTTATTTTGTGTGTATTTTGGATAGTTGTGCATTTTTCAGTTTGTTTGCCAAAATGTTTGGGATCCATCTGATTCTTAAGGAATCCTTCCACTTGCACTGATGAAAAGAGAACACAGATGGCTTCTGAATTAGAAAATTGCAATAAATCCACTTTGCCTTTGGCCTAAAGCTGCACGGTTCAAAAAAAAACCAAAACAATTGTAGGTTCTCTGTCTTACATGCTCTATGACAACATAACCTTAGCTGGTGTGGAGTGAGCTTAAGGAAGCAGATATTCTTCTGATGTGGAGACTGGAATCAAGTATTTAACTGGTGGAAGCAAGTTTTCTACCCTGAAAATACTGACATTCTCAATTACAATAGCAACATCAAAGCTTTCTGCATGAAGCTGTAGGCAGCCCTTGAAACATATGGTAGAATATTTTTGTGCTGTTGCTGATCTACTATGGTGTATTGGATTTGCACTTGCATCATTTTCTTCCATTAGTTAGGCTCACCCTACTTCACCTTTCCAATTTATTGGAACTTAACTGTTCATTGTCAACTGACTCAGGAATGCAGAGCCATACTGCGTAGCCAACATATGGCCTGAAGTTAATAAATTTAAATGTATGAAGTAGAGTAAATTAGAACTAGTATGTTAATGTTGATAGCTTTTACTGCAAAACTCTTATTACATCTGCCTCAGAGATTTTGATTTTTTTCAGACGTTCTTCATGCACATCATATTGTATGTATGCATGGTACTGCAACTCCTTTTTCCTTACAGGAACCTAATGGGCAAAACATGATTTTTTGTACAAATAAAAGCTCTGCATTCACTGAAATGGAAATGATACAGTTTCATCTTCTAGGAAAGACCTTTGCTGACATTCTCACAAACAATAAGAGGGAAAAAACAATAAAAACAAGTTGGGATGAGGCTGAGAGAAAAGCTCTTTCCATCCCGAAAAGAAGGATATTTTTTTTTTCTCTCTCTTTCTCCCTTCATACTGGCAAAATATACAGGTAGTAGTAATATGTGCAGGCAAACCTTTCATAAGTCAATATCTATTTAGGCTCATGGGGAAAAAAGGTCTCAGATTGGAGTGTGCTTTTTACTATGTGTAAAATGTAAACATTTTATTCATGCAGAAAAATTTGAGAAGCCCAGTTACTTACAGGTACATTGTCTGGATGTATTGACCATTCTTGAGGTCGGCTTGAAAAGAATATTGTATTGTGCCTGTATATTGGGGAATGGGTTGAGGACACAATTTTATTACCACTATGTCCTGGTTTGAGCTAAATAGAACTA
>NW_010196201.1:0-1503 GCF_000695765.1 Mesitornis unicolor
ATCCAGATCATTGATTAAGATGTTAAACAGATCCACGACCCAGCAATGCCGCCTGTGCCGGTCAATAGGAGTAAAACCAGTGTTGAGAATATTTATTACTGAGAAAAACAGCAGAGGCATATCCCACGCTGAGGTCTTACACCCTTCCTTTCCAAGCCATGCTTATGCTGGAGAGGATGCCTCTGTAGGACAGCATAGCGGGATACAACGGGTTAAAACCCTTTGTAAAATATGGATGATACTCCCCTGTAAATCGATGGAGGTCGGGAGTCTGAACAGCGAAAATCTCTGCTGAATTCTGCACCTGTCAGGATGCTCAGCGCCCCGGAGGATTCAGCTGCAGTATTTGAAGACAGAATTTTTAAGAGGATTTTTTTAACCTAATCTGAAAGTTTACAACCCCGTGCTAAGGTCTGTTGACTATCTGCCACTCTTGCTAACGGCTTAAGTATTAGACGTGTTTTTTAATTCGGTTATTAGGCAGTCAAATAGACACTCTTTGAAGGAAAAGAGTCCCTTTTAGCTGTTTGAGATTGCACTATGGTTTTCATGTTACGAGGAATACAATTTGCATCCTTTGGGTGCTATTTCCTACTTGTCCTTGCTTAGCAGAAAACATTAATATCATTTACTCTTTCCAAGGGGTGGAAACAACAAATGTTGCTTATCCCCCAATTTAAGATCATCGGAGCCATCCATAAAGGAAAGCTTTTTAGCAGATATATAATAAGTCATATACATCAATGCTCACGCCCACTGAAAGACATAAAAATAGCGAATTTGATATCCAAGCTGATATTGTTGACAACATAATAATGCAATCAAAACTCTGCCACAGAGAAGGAAGTAATTCCCCAAAGCCTTCACATCATTGCAGATTGACACCCACTCCATGAGGTTGTTTATGAAGGACAAACCACACATAAATATGAAGGGAAGGAACCGTCCGAGAATCACCTACTGCAAATACTCCATCATATCCAAATAAATTATAAAATGCAATGAAACAACACACGTATTTTTTAAAATTAACTACTTTCTAATAAAACATTAACTTTGCAATAGCCATTGCACATAAGTATTCCTTCAGAAACATAATTATTTCTTCAATAAACATCAGCGGGAAGATGCAGAATAGTTTTATCACCACATCATAGATCAGAGAAGAGAACACTGAAACATGGCAAATATTTCTACCCCCAAAAAAGGCATATGCAATGTTCTTAGAAGACATTTAAGAGCCATCCACATGTAACAGAGTGATCACAAAATCAAATGAACCATTTGTTGCGGTTTAGGGCTGGGCTGGCCACTAAACCCTGGCCAGATGCTCTCATTAATCCCTCTGCCCTCCCCACAAGGGAACAGAAAAGAGATGAAGGGAGAGAGACTGCACGGGTTGGAAAAGAAAACTGACAGGTTTAATGAAACAATAATACTGATACTACAGGATAATGATGAAAATAGGAAATAATGGAATAGATACAGACATGTACAAATAGA
>NW_010196201.1:1653-6416 GCF_000695765.1 Mesitornis unicolor
GGCCATTGCAGGGGTGGAGAGGGAAGGAAGGGTCCAAGCTGGAAGGGTCCAGCCCCTGGGGATCCCTGGGCTTTGCACTGAGTGTGGCGTGTGTGGGATGCAATCCCTGGTTGGGCAGGTTTGGGTCTGCTCCTCCTGTAGGTGCAGCCACGGCCCCCATGGTGAGACAGTGGCCTTGTGATGATCACTTGTAGCAGTGCACACTGTTGTTAAACCGTGCTGCTGGTTTCAGCAAGTTCAGGCCCTGAGAAGAGACTGAGCTGGAAAGGGAAATCACTGAATAGAAAATCAGTTCTGTTGAGCTCAAACCAGGACAGCATGCTTTCACCACTGTTCTCTCACAGGATTCAGTTATACTGGTTTAAAGGCACTTTATATCCATACCTTTATACATATATTACATATATCCTGTTCTTCCTTTGTAGTCACAAGTAGCTATCCAAGCATAAGCTACCTTCAGAGTAGTATAAGAAAAATGTGTGTTCTCATACAATTACATCCCTTGGATGCATGATAATGGGATATTGGGTATTTTTGGAGGCACACCCACCCCAATGCCCCATGCCCAGCAACAGCTGTGGGTGGATCAGGATGGAGGGAGATGTGCAAGCCAGAAGAAGAGCACTACTGGGGGGATTTTCTGAGCCTGAAGTGGTTCCTATACTTAGAGATTTAGGTCAGAAACCATAATATAATTCTATACAATAAACTTAGACTGGATATACCTCATTTTTTCCCATTTCTCTGCACTATTTACTGCATTTTACAGAATCCAGCAGTTCTAAGCCCAAATTTGCCTGCTGGTATTCGGGGTGGCTGATAGGGTCTTTCCATTCCCCTCGTATCTAACTCATCGCTCTCCCAATATTTCGCTCCTTTCTGCCCATTTCCTGCAAATTTCAGAGGGATTGCCCCATGATTTGTTCTGTCACAGCGATCTCATTTTACTCACTCACCTTAAATCTTCCTTTTTTTGTTCTTTACTGTGTAAGTGACTTGCAGCATAAAACTCTTGCAGTGCTTTGGATGAAAGCACCAGAATATTTTTTTTCTGTATGAATAAATTTGGGAAGTTTCTTTCATTCCTGGTCAAATTGTTGGCTTTCTGCTGGAATAGAAAGGCGTTACGTATTTCCATCTTTCAAATGGGCTTCTGCATGTACAATATTCTTGAATTTATTGTAGAAACATCCCTAAAAGACACAGAATCTTGCTTTACTTTTAAAATATTAAAATAAATGCATGTGGGTTATTACATCTTTGGATGGTTTTAGGGATTGATTTTGTGGGGTTTTCTTTTTACTTCTGACTGTTTGGGGCAGTGGTAAAATTAAATATATTTAATTGCAAAAACTGGTTTCAATATCTTCTTCAGTGAAAAATATATTTGATTAAAACATACACTCAAAAATTTTATGTATATAGAGGAATTTCGTTAATTGTACATAGGTATGATGGTGCAGACAAGGATATATGGCAAAATTGATTTCCAGAGGTTGCACCCAGCCCCAAAAATGGTGTAATTCTGTTTCCAAAGAGCTCCTTTTCACACAAAACCTTGGTATTATGGGTATATATTAGAAGCTTGAAATAGTGAGCGTTATACTTTATGGCACAGATTGGAACAAGAGGAAAAGGAGAGTAACGAATGTGAAGGTAAGCAGAAAAAGGTTTGCAATGTGGGCAAAGCAGGAGAGGAATCTGATAGGAGCAAGAGTTCTGCAGAAATATACAGAAACCTATGGTGATCTCCTTGAAATTAGTTGATATATCAGAGAAAATAAATCAGACGTGACATTAATTGGTTGTGAGTGTGTGGATTTATGTTATGGTACAATTTTTGGTATACATTAATTGGTTATGAGGTTGTCGGTTTGTGTTATTATAGAATTTTAAAAAATAAATACAGAGGAATCTGTGTGCAACTTGAGGAATACCGCACTTTTCCACTCAACGTTTCCTTCCTTGCAGTGTTTCCCTGTATTTATTCAAAGTTCACTGCAGGGAATATATAGACATGAACTCTTCTCTGGTTTCAACTCTAAACCTGGACAAGGAAAATAACAAAATCCTCTCGGGTTGCCGGTCTGGTAGGTGGTAGCAAATCCACCTTTACCAATTCTCAAACTCTGTTCTGAATTCTTCCCATTTTGCTGCTCTTGTAGGCATTGGAGGATATATTAATCCTAAAAATGTAGCGGAGTATCCAATATTTATCTGAATAGTCCAGCCTGGCAAATCGCTTCGTCTGTGTGGAGCAAGAAAATTCAGAAATTACCCATTAGGAACATGAAAGACAAAACAAAAAGCAAATGCAAATTATTCCTTTGAAAACAACAACAACAAACCCTAAAATTGCTGGTCTCTGCTACTTGACAAATCTCAGTGTTGTTGATGAAGAACTTAAACCAGCATTATTCATCATCAGAGGGTTTCAGGGTGGTAAACCAAGAAAGGAGAAGAATATGTTGCTGACTTGACAAAGCAGCCTAATACTCTGAGAACAATTTGTTACCCCAGAGTATTTTACAAAAGGGTGGGAATGCAGAATATTATGCAATTTCTTTTACTACTTACTTTATAAATGCAAGAGATTTTAATGTTTTATTTCTTTTTGGATCACATCCTTTTTAGAGCTGATATTTTACATGTGATTTAATCTAAAAGAGCAGTTATCCAAATTTAAGAAGCACTTTTCCGGACATAAGATCTTCCCAGCTGATGAAGCCAAGAATTTCCCTTATGACAGTGAATAGCTGAATGAACTTTGTAAGCTTGTCTATAGAAACATGAAGTACAGAGTGATCTAATAGCTTTTCAGGGAGTTTTCTTCTGAAAAAGAAGTAAAGAAATTTTGAAAAATCAGATTCCTCATGTTTGGAATCCAACCGTAGTAGCTTAGATTTAATAACAACCACATAAAACCAAATTTTTCTGTACGATTTTAACTAGGAAATGAGAAACAAGTGAGATTAATTTTTCTTACTGTAGTATTTGTTAAAACTTAATCTTGGGCTCAAATTGAGCTGCATCTACTTCTTCTTTTGAATATATTGAGGATGATTTCTGGGTGAGCCGAGGAGAAAAATGCATGTTTTAAGCAGGCTTTATCTGTCTTGCTGTTAGTGACAGCAAAGTTCTGCCACCTCTCTAAAGCACTTATTTTTAAAACCTTCTTTTGTCTGTTTGGAAGGAATTCTAATTAGCACTTATCTGTCATACTGAAGCCTAATTAGGTAGCCTTGCATTTTTATTAAATTATGAAGAGTTGAAGGTCATGTCACGCATCATTTCAAAAGTAAATGTCCCCTAAGTTTTTAATATAGTCTTGAAATTTACCGCTTTTAGAGACACAGCACTTGGCATTAAAGATTTAGACATGGCTATAACATGGGTTAAAGAGAAAAAAATGCCAGGTTTTATAAAGCATATTGGTTTTCTAATTTTTAAAGGGAATCAGACTTAGTATACTCATTTTCTAAAATTGCTGAACAGTATCATTCACCATTGGCAGATGTTTTATATCTCTGTTGGAGATGGAGATAAGCTGGTCGGAGTCACTCCTGTGTATTTTGAAATAGCCCAACACAGAACTAGGTCCAATTACCTATAAAAGCTTGTCAACAGTTGTGTGGTTATAAAATCATTGACTGGTTTGGGTTGGAAGGGACCTTAAAGCTCATCTGGCTCCAACCCCCTGCCATGGACAGGGACATCTCCCACCATGGTACACAACCCATGCCAAGTCATTCCCAACACAACCTCCTCTTCCTCCTGCCCCACCAGTTACAGAAGTGGGATCCCCCAACAGCAATGGGAAGCCCACAGCAGCAATGGGGGAAGATGTGGAGCTGGGAAGGGATCCACAGAGCAGAAAGCCTCTGGAATGGGGAAAAACAGAGGCCTAGAAAGCAGTTTCCATATCCCATGCAACGGGGACGTGGGGAGAAGAGCTCTGGGCCATCCATGGGAAAGAGGGGGGAGTCTTTAGGGTGCAAGTCTCACCTGTGGGTGCCCCAGACAAGTCCGTGTTTTCTGTCCACAGTTGTTGCCTTCAGTTTTCACAGCCCAGGACATTGCTTAAATAGGGCCAGGCCCCTGAATGCCTGGGCTGGAGGGTCCTGGAAGTTTAGCATCTCCTGGGCGCTCCTCAGCCCAAAAGGCAGCACAAGGGCACCTCCTCACTGCTGCACACAGAGCTATGGGTGTGAACAAAGCTTCACGTTGGCCTGCGCGGCAACAGGTCACAGCTGTGTGTCTCAAACTCTAGTTTTCATCTCAGACTCTCTAGTTTAGATGTCTAATTCTCTAGTTTTCATGTCAAACTCTCTAGTGTTCATGTCAAACTCTCTAGCTTTCAGTTTCTGAGCTCAGAAACTGTACCTCCCATTGTGGTTTCAGCTGCTAAGGGAAGGCTCAACACCTGGAGAAACTCTACTTTGGAGAATCAGCAGCAAAGCTTTCTAAGACCTTGGCTGCTTTGCTCACTGCAGGTCTCATAATGGGGTACTCGACATTTGTTGTACCCAATGCAAATTCATTACAGGTCCCATAATGGGACACTCAACATTTGTCATACGCAATGCAAATATTTGTGCTGCAGAATTGTTTCGTTTTCCAAAATAATTAAGACATAAAAATCCATCTGTGTTCTGATTTTCATTTAGTCAGTGCTTTAGATGTTACATTTGGGTGTGTGGCTGTATAAATCAAACCAAAAACTTTAAATTTTTCATTTTTTAAATTTTTTTTAATATTTTAAT
>NW_010196202.1:0-7459 GCF_000695765.1 Mesitornis unicolor
GGAGGAGCTCGACCACCTGGTCCTGCTAGGGCTCATGACCGTCCTCTTCACCATCTGCTCCCTGCCTCTCATTGTGAGTAACCCCAATGACCCCCTACCCCTGAACACCCCCTCCTGCCCCCAGGGGCTCGGGGGGTTGCTTTGGGCCCTTCCTACTCAATACCAGCCCATCCCCTGGGGTCAGTCATTGCATTAACCCCTCCAAAATAATCCCCCCTCCTTTGCTACCTCCTCCCAAGGAGGTTGGGTTGTTGCTTTGGTCCTCTTACCCTGTCCAGGGGGATCAAGTCATTGCCTAAATCCCCCGGGAATAACCCCCCCATCAGTACCACTCAGTCCTGGGGGGGGACATCAGGTTGCTGGTTTTGCCCTTTGGAATAAACCCTGGCACCACCACCTGCTCCTGGGGACTCCGAAAAATACTTTGCCCCACCTCTGAGTACTCCCTTGTCCTGTCTGCTGGGATCAGATCATTGCCTAATCCGCCTTGGTGTAACCCCCTATCACCACCACTTCATCCTGGAGGGGTCAGCTCATTGTTGGAATAAGCCCTGGCACCACCACCTGCTCCCAGAGGTGTGTGTGTGTGGGCTCATTGCTTTAGTCTTATTCTGGGAGGTTTCCCCCCCTCTGAATACCCCTCAGCATCATATCCCCAGTGGTTAATTCATTGCTTTAACCCCCATGGAATAGCCCCTAGCACCACCCCCCCAACCCAGGACATGGTAGAGGGGCATTAATTCATTGCTTTAACCTCCATGGAATGACCCCCCCAGCACCTCCCCTCTGTCTCAGGGGTTGATTCTTTGCTTAAACCTCCTTGGAACAACCTCCAACCTCACCAGCACCTGGTCCTGGGGAGGTCAGGTCATTGCCTTGCCCCCCCCCAAAGCTCACCACCAGTA
This sequence comes from Mesitornis unicolor, assembly GCF_000695765.1. Classification (NCBI taxonomy): domain Eukaryota; kingdom Metazoa; phylum Chordata; class Aves; order Mesitornithiformes; family Mesitornithidae; genus Mesitornis; species Mesitornis unicolor. Next base: position 906 of record NW_010196202.1, read on the forward strand.
CCATGTTCCTGGGAGTTAAATAATTTCTTTAAACCCTTTGTAATAACCCCCCATCACCACCAGTCTGTCCCAGAGGTGTCTGGTGGGGGGGGGGTGGTTGGGTAATTACTTTGGCCCCCTCTGAATTTTACCCCCATCCCAGGTCATTGCTTTAACCCCCATGGATTAACACCCACTCCCCCATTCACCACCCCCCTGTTCCTCTGGGATTGCCCCAGAAGTGTTGGAGGTGCTGGGAGGGTGTCAGTTCTACTCCCTAAAATCCATCCCCTGTGATGGGGGTCCTGCTGGTGGGGTGTGGGTGGGAGACCCCTCCTTGTTGCCCCCTCCTTGCTGTCACCCACTGCGAGCAGAGCTGGTGCTGCAGTGGAGGCTACCCCAAAAATCGGGATGGGGGGGGGGTGCAGGGGCTGCCGCTGCCCTGGGTGACAGTGTCCACCTCCATTCCCTGTCTCATCTGTCACGCTTTGTTGCCATAACATGACATGCCAGCCACAAGTGGGTCCTCAGACCCCAGAGGAGTCATGGCCCAGTTGGGGCTCATACTGGTTTTATAATAACCCCAGTGAAAGCCCTGTGGTCCTCAAATAAGGCTGGACCTGGAGGTGGAGGAAAGGCCTTGACCCAGCAAGGGCCATCACCTGGGACCATCAAGGGATGACACCCATCACGGGGAGGGGACAATGCAAGATGAGGGGCAGAGCAGCACCCACCGTTGTGGGGTTTGGATACTCCCTTTATCCGTGAAGCAACCTCCATGGCCAGGGCCACCCCTTCAGCTCTGACCTCCAGGCTCACACACTGAGTCCACCCCACGACCATCCATGACCCAGCCCCAACTCCACTTTCAGGGTCTGTGACCCACAACACATCTTGATTTGAAGGTTTTCCCAATTTCATTGGGTTTTTTTTTTTGCAGATCCGGGCGTACATGGGGGCCTTTGCAGCCGATTTCAACGAGAACGCTGACCTCAGCGCCCTGCGGTTCCTCTCTGTCAACTCCATCGTGGACCCTTGGGTCTTCATCATCTTCCGCACCTCCGTTTTCCGCACCTTCGTCCGCAGGGTTTGCTGCAGGCTCAACTCCTGCAAAGCCACCTTAAAAGGACCCGACCCGGGCAGGGACGGCCAATTCTGCCCCCCGGGTTGGCGCAGGACAGACACCCCCCAGCTTGGCTTCCCCTGAGCCCACGGGCGGCTGTTGGTGAGGATGAGGAGTGAGCCTTCGGCCCCGCACCCCCATTTCGGAGCATCCCAGGACAGCACGGAGCTGTCGCAGAGGGGGACGGCGTCTGGCTCACAGCAAGGGGTGGGCACGAAGCGTTTCTGCCCCCTCCCCAGGCTGCGTCTTTCCCCGGAGAGGATCCGGGGGGGCTCCCAGGTACCTGTGAATCTTTCTGAGCAGCAGCACTTTGTGGAGGGGTTGTGGAGCGCCCGGCCCCAGGAAAGCCAGGAAGGTTTTGGCGTGTGGCCCTCAGGGCAGCAGGGATGCGCAGAGAGGACAGGGGGGTGATTGTCCCCATCGAATAAAAGTGGTTCAGAGCCCTACTCCATTGTCTCATCCTATTTGTGAGCCCCTTCCACACCAAGGGGGGTAACTGGGGGCTGGTTTGGGGTGTCCCTGGCCTGGCGAGGAGGACACGAAGGAGCTTTTGAGGGTATGGAGACTCAGAAACTTGAGCAGCAGCTTATGGATGTGCTGAGAAGCTGGAGAGCAGGCAAGATCCTTTCCCAGGCTGTCCATCATCCATCCTTGGGTTGCTCATCATCATGCCAGGATGCCCATTATCCCTCCCCAAAACACCCACCATCCACCTCAGGACACCCGTCATCCATCCTGGGATGCCCATCATCCACTTTGATGCCCATCATCCCTCCCCTAACCCCGTATGCCCCGACTGAAGCTGTGGTTTCTCCACCATCGCTTGCTCTTCCCCCGAAAATTGATTCCTCCGAGCTGTAATGTTGCATTTGTGCTACTCAGATAGCTACCTGTCCTGCTGTAATTATTTTAATTCGGTATTTATGACGATCCTGAGCCCTAATAAGAGCAGTAATTGAGAGAAAGCAGAGCCTGGGATGTATAACCGAGTGGTGCAAGCATGCACGCAAACTATCATTTTAATGAAAGATCCATTTCCTCTCAACCACACGTATTAACTGGATTTAATACTTGCCTCAAGTGAGCATTTAGGCCAAAAAAATTATGATAACCAAAGCTCCCATCTGCTTTGTGTCCTTGGAGAAGACAGGGCAGAGACTTCTCTCCCTCTGTTCAGCTCAGCCTTGCAAGGCGTAGTCGTGCTCCTGCCCGTTCTCATGCAATATTTACTCCTGGTGTCAAATGGATGCTGGTTTTTTGAAGGAAGAAAGTCATGCAAATCTATCTGGGGGCTTTCTGGAGGTGATCTGGTTGTGTTGGCTCTGGCTGGTTGACCTGCCAAAGCTCTCCTGGCTGGAGAAAAGGGCAGAGCTGGGCTTGGGGATGGATTTGGGGGACATGTAAGCTTGGTGCCTCTCCTTGGGGTTTTCTGAGGAGAAATAATTGAAATAAGGGTTGGTCCGTGTACTGGTTTCATGTTACTTGGAGATGGCCCACGTGAGACCGCAGAGTCAACAGCACCGAGCCTGCGCGGTGGCTGTCCCCAGACCTGTTTCAGGATGAAGGCCAGGTGAGAAGCTGTCCTTGCTGCTGTCCCACCCCAGCCTGGGGTCTCCTCCACCGCATGGATCCAGGCACTGCTGAGGACAGAGGGACCAGGCACGGCCAGGTCAGGGGCGTGCAGTAATGCCAGCGCTCAGTGTGTGGCCAGGATGGGACAATCCATCATCATCTGCCCATGGCCCCAGTGAGGACTCACTCCCAGGAGAGGTCCCTGCCCCCTGTGTGCATTTACAGCTCAGGGCAACCATGCTCTGTGGAAAACGGCAATTATATTAAATTTAAAAAACAGGTTCTTTATCAAGGTGCATGATTACAGGCTCCATCCAAGCCCACACCACAGTGTCCGACCCACCCATGTGAAAGAAATCATGGAGAAATCACGGAAATCACCAAGTCTGATATGGGGGCTTGCAGGCTGCCAGGTTGACCCTCGTGTCCCTGCATTGTTCCCATTTCCTGGCTGGACCCATGCACGTCCTGATGACCTTGTCACACTCGTCTGGCTTCGATAACATTTTTAATCGGTGTTTTGCCCTTACTGGTGCCGTACCTGCTGTGGGAGCAGACTGGGAGTCTCCAGCCGGCCACCGCTGCCTCCAGGCGAGCAGATAAACCCCTTCTTGTTAAATCACTTAAAGAAATCACTCCCCGATGTGTTCCTGGGGCCCGGGACTGCCGTGTCACGATCTTCTCCAGAGATGGCAGCACATCCCCAGCCAGGGCTGGGATGGGAGCTGGCCTGAGCGACCTGGGCACGGCCACTGTGAGGTGTGGGCTGCCACTCTGCACCTCAAGTTGTGTCCCCCCTCCTTGGGCACCCCACTTTGTAACACCCCAATGTGTATGGTGAAGGGCTTCAGGAGTTACAGCAAAGCTCCGAGCCCTTTTCTATTGCTTAGCCTGGAAAAAAAGAAAAGAAAAGAAAAGAAAAGAAAAGAAAAGAAAAGAAAAGAAAAGAAAAGAAAAGAAAAGAAAAGAAAAGAAAAGAAAAGAAAAGAAAAGAAAAGAAAAGAAAAGAAAAGAAAAGAAAAGAAAAGAAAAGAAAAGAAAAGAAAAGAAAAGAAAAGAAAAGAAAAGAAAAGAAAAGAAAAGAAAAGAAAATAGTAAGAAATCCCTGCACCACACAGTTTGGTTGTAAATGTTGCTAAACAGGAACCGAAATTGCCCAGAGGCTCCATGTGAGCCGCTGAGGGAGCCCTTCCCCATCCTCCCAGGCTCCCCGCACTGCTCCGTCATTCCCGGCCGTGCCAGGTCCCTCCGGTGCCAGCATCCTCCAAGGGACAGATCTACAGCTTAATGGAGCAATAAAGCGATGCTGCTCGCCTCACGGCTCGCACCAACGATGCTTTTTTGGGAGCTGCTGTGCTGTGCTTGCTGCCCTCTGGCACCCTGTCCCACTCACACTTAGGGTGCCACTGGTGTCATCAGCATCATCCAACCCCACATCCCGCTCCTTTCCTGGACATAAACCGAGCGTGGCCAGGTTTGGATTGTTGTTCTCTTTTCAGCTTATGAAATCCAGGCACAACTTCGCCCAAGCTCATTTCCCAGCAAATTGTTTAGTTCTTGCAAAGAGCCCTTTTCTTTTTTTTTTTCTGATTTTTTTTATTGTCTGCCTGCATTTTTTCAGCCGCTCTGGCAGCGGGAAGGCGCGTGCCTGGGCAGGCAGCAGCGCCGGGGCTGTGCGACTCAATCTGCCCCGGAGCGGTTGGATTTATTTAACTTTATTTTAACCCAGATGCTTGCATGGGACAGCAAGGAAAGGCATCAAAACCTGGAGCTGGGGCTGGTGCTCAGCCCTGCTTGTTTTGAGGAGGTCAATGAAGCTGCTGGCAGCACTGGTGCATGAGATAAGAGATGGGACTGGGAATTTTTGGGATAAAAAATTATGTTTGGCTTTGCTAAACACAAGTCAGATGGGTTTGGGGTTTAAAAGCGTTGAATCCGTCCATGGTTTTCAAAGCTGTCCTTGAAAACCCATCAGGGATGGAGCTGGATCCCAGTGCCCTCCCCAGCCATAGGCAGTGAACTCCAGAGTCTGGGTCCTCTTGGCTCCAGATATGAAATTCCTGCAGCTTCCCTACAAACCCAGAGGGTTTTTTTCTCCAAGTGAACCAACCCTGGGAGTCTTCTCTGAGGGAAAGCAATGCCAACGGCTCTCGAGAGCACATATGGTCCTTGTTAGAGGCAACGCTCCCGAGACTGACATGGAAGCAAAGGGAAGAAAACAAAACACTTCCGAACAAGCAGACAGCTTGTACCAAGTGGCATATTCCTGGGACTGAGCTCAAGAAGGGGAAAGAAAAAAACCAAACAAACCAGCAATTTTCCTATTATTGCAAAAATATTCCGTCAGGGGCGGCTGTCAGTTGAGAAGCCTGAAGCCCCAGCTGGGTATTTAAGGCTCCATTAGCTGCCTGGAAAATGAGCTGTTGGAGATGCCAAAACCCCTTCCTGAGCTGTGACATGCAACACCCGAGAGGAGCGGGAGGCTGGGAAAAGCCTTGGAGCAACCACGCAACGGGGCCTTCTGCTGGGAAAAGATCTCCAGGTGAGCAGGCTGCAGCCTCCATGAGCTGCTTGGGTGGACCGGGACAGGATTTGGCCTCAGTTCCAGTTTTTAACCTGATTTTTGACGACATCATGAAGGGCTGAACGTGGCAGGGTCCCATCCAACCCTAGGGAAGTCAAGAGGATCACTAGGATGTGTCCACGTGCTCTGCTGGATCAGGTCTGCAGGGCTGGCAGGGGGGTAAAAGAGGTCCTGGGACGTGTGTTTTTTGGGCCCAGGGGTTGTCTCCCTCCATCGCACCCATTTGTTTGGCTGTGGGAATGGGGAGGACCGGGGCTGCGGGGGCTTTGCCACTGGCAGTGACTGCACATTGTCTCCAAAAAAGCCTTCGAGACGCGTTGAGGAGCAAAACCGAAGCGAGGGATAGGAGCGACCCGTTGGAAACAGAGGTGCTGTCACAAACCACAGTGCACCCGGCCCTGAAGTTTGCTGTATACTCTATTTCCTTGACGAAGTTCCTGTTACAAAAGCAAAGGCTTCTAAAATAACGGGTAAAAACGCACTTGGGGCAACAACCTACAGTGTCCATGCTGGGGCCGATCGATGCTGCGTCATTTCGCTGGGATTTGGGGGAACCAGGGTGCTTTACTGGGACAGCTTCCAATTAGGTCATGGATGGAGGGGGTCTCCAGAGCCCTGCCTGGCCCCCAGCTGAGCCAGATCCCAACTGGGAGGGCAAGGGCAAAGGTTTTGCTCTCAGCAAGGTGGGGAGAAGGTGGGGATCATGGCTGGGGAAATGCCACACAGCTAGGGGCCGAAGCCCCAGCAGAAAGAGCTTTCCTGGAGCTTGTTTTTGGGGCAGATGTGCAGTGGGAAGGGGTGTTCCGTCTCACAGCCTCCCCTCCCCTCCCCACTGCTGTCTAGATGGTGGAAGTTGCACCCCCGTCGGGACCTCTGATGACACATGGGCACATGATGTGGGGCTGGCTGTTCTCTGGTGTCTGTGGGGCCATGGGGCACACACCTGCACAGCCTGGACTCAACTGTGGCTCCCCAGTAGCCCACACATCACCAGGCCAGTGGAGATGACACCAGGGCTCGCTGTGCATCTCAGGGATCCCAGATTGGACTGGGGCTGGCTGTGTGTGGGGCTACCAGATTGGTACTGGTGCTGGCCATGTCACTGGGCTCTCAGATCAGCACTGGGGCTAGCTCAGTGTTGGGGGTCCTGCAGCAGCACCGAGGCTCCTGGACCAGTACCAGGGCTCACCATATTGAGGGGCTCCTGAATTGGCACTGGGACTCTTGGACTGGTACTGGGGCTGGTCGTGCAAGAGGCTCTGGCACTGGTGTCGGAGGTCCCAGACTGATACCAGG
>NW_010196203.1:0-914 GCF_000695765.1 Mesitornis unicolor
AGGTGCATCACCGAGTTAACTCTGCTTGCCCCAGCACCAAGCGGGGGGGAGCAGGAGCTGGGAAAGACAACGCTGCTGTAACACAGGGGGATCTGCACCTTCAAGCAAGCGTCATTTACTCACTGCTGGCATTTTTTTCCTCCTTTTCCCCTCTGTTCTGAAACCAGCAGATTTTGCTAGTTGTACTTCTTGTCAGACTAAACAAAGCAGCATGCAGGTTTAGGTCAAACATAATTTCATTTTACCAATCAATATGCAGAGAGAAAAGGAGCGAGAATGAAACAAAACCAAACCTTATTTCTTCCACTCCTTACTTACTTTTCGGTGAAGTCCCTCCACCTCACACTCAAATTGCTCCTTATCCTGCTTGGTTTGGATCTGCGTCTCTCCCAGAATTGATTCCAGCTCTTCATTGCGCTCAACCAAATCCTCGTGCTCCTGCTCCAGTTTCTGCAGCTTGTGAAGGAGCTGTGAATTCCTGCCCTCGATGTTTTCAATCATCTGTCGGCACCTACACACCAAAGACCGACATCACCAAGGCTGGAACTGCTTTGTAGACACATTGACACACATCCACATCGCTTACCGTTCTGTCCTGCTAAATTTCAAGTGTTGCATCCAGCATGACCTGTGCCTGCTCTTATTTAGCTGGCAATGTGTGGGAATTAGTGGTGATGGGCTCTACACAAGTAGTGGGGAGAAAACTGATCAGGCACATGGATGCTAACAGCAGAGAGGCAATGGGAAATCAACTGCTTGAGGTAGAGGAACAGACTTGGGCATTTGAAGGGAAAAAGAAGACAGAGGGATGGGATCAGATACCCTTTCATCCTTGAACCTGCTAGAAGACGCTCAGCAGCAGCAGCACAGGAGAAAAAGCTTTGACTTCCCTTAAAAATCTCAGTTTTCATATT
>NW_010196204.1:0-531 GCF_000695765.1 Mesitornis unicolor
TGGGGGGGTATTTCTGGGGGGGACATGAAAAGGGGGGACAGGAGTGGGTCTGGGGACACTGAAGGGCATGGGGGGACCCCAGGGGGTGACAAAAGGATTTGGGGGGGACCCCAGACCACCCCAAGGGGACACTGAAGGGCACTGGGGGACCCCTAAATGGCATTGGGGGACCCGAAAATGTGACAAAGGAGACAGAGAACGGCATTGAGGGACCCCAGGAGGTGACAAAAGGATTTGGGGGGGACTCCAGGCCACCCTGAGGGGACACTGAAGGACCCCAAAATGCCATTGATGGACATTGAGGGACCCCAGGACACCATTGGGACCCCAGGAGGTGACAGAAGGAGTTGGGGGGGGACCCCAGGGCACCCTGAGGGGACACTGAAGGGCATTTGGGGACCTCAAAATGGCATCTGGGGACATTAAATGGGGATTGGACTGCATTGGGGGACCCCAGGTCACCATTGGGGGACCCAAAATGTGACAAAGGGGACAGAGAATGGCACTGGGGACCCCAGGAGGGGACAAAAG
>NW_010196204.1:724-1083 GCF_000695765.1 Mesitornis unicolor
GGGCACTGGGGGACCCCAAGACACCACTGGGAACCCCAGGAGGTGACAAAGGCATTTGGGGGGGACACCAGGCCACCCCAAGGGGACACTGAAGGGCACTGGGGGACCCCAAAATGCCATTGATGGACATGAAGGGACCCCAGGACACCATTGGGACCCCAGGAGGTGACAAAAGGAGTTGGGGGGAGACTCCAGGGCACCCTGAGGGGACACTAAAGGGCATTTGGGGACCCCAAAATGGCATTTGGGGACATTAAATGGGGATTGGACTGCATTGGGGGACCCCAGGTCACCATTGGGGGACCCAAAATGTGACAAAGGGGACAGAGAATGGCACTGGGGAACCAAGGAGGTGAACA
>NW_010196204.1:1377-1759 GCF_000695765.1 Mesitornis unicolor
AAAACCATCAAGCAAAACGCTTGGGGGACCTCAAAAACCCCCCTAAAACAGGAAAGGGGGGATAATTTGGGGGACGCCGCTGACCTCAGCCAGGTGCTGGAGGCGGGAGAGGAGGGGGCTGCGCTTGTCGGAGCCCAAGCGCGTGATGTAGTTGGAGCGCTTGCTGAAGACGTAGAGCAGGTTCAGCACGGCCAGCACCACTTGCATATCCGAGGAGGCCAGCAGCGTCGTCAGGTGCTGTTGCGAGCCAAAACATCAATCAATTAGGGGTTAATTAACGAGCTAAGGTGACGAAAGGGGGGCGGCCCGTACCTCGATGGAGCTGTAGAGGTGGCGGGAGAAGCTGTACTCGATGAGCAGGGCGGTGAAGTTGAGCAGGGCC
>NW_010196204.1:1996-2349 GCF_000695765.1 Mesitornis unicolor
CCATTTAAAACCTCAAAACATGCATCTTGGTTACCTCTCAAGTGTTTTTGGGGGGCTATGGGGTCCCCCTGTGGTGTTTTGGGGGACCTGGGGGGCACCCCAATACTTAGGGGAAAAGGGAAGAGACCCCCATCCCTATTCAAACCCCGTACACCCACTGACTTCCATCCCATTCCCATTTAAAACCTCAAAACATGCATCTGTGTTACCTCTCAAGTGTTTTTGGGGGGCTATGGGGTCCCCCTGTGGCCCGTACACCCACTGACTTCCATCCCATTCCCATTTAAAACCTCAAAACATGCATCTGTGTTACCTCTCAAGTGTTTTTGGGGGGCTATGGGGTCCCCCTGTGG
>NW_010196205.1:0-205 GCF_000695765.1 Mesitornis unicolor
GAGCCAGGCTCTTCTCTCTGATGTCAAATCAAAGGTTGGCACTGAATATGCAACAGATGCAATTCGAGAAACACATAGTAATCATTTATTTATAGCTGTTACCGAAATATTGGATCAATAACTTTCTAAGACCATTTTGTAGGAGTTAGAAAGCAAGGCATTCTTTAATTCAGCGCTGGGAGCAAACATGAATCATTTCATACTC
>NW_010196205.1:568-885 GCF_000695765.1 Mesitornis unicolor
ACTAAAATCCTGTTATCCTTATGCAGCTTCTTCCTAGCTAAAGTTAGTTAATATATATGTATAAGAATATTTCTTATATTATCCAGTCTATCAGGTTACAATTATCCCCTTTGAGACTTTCAAAATTCTCCTTTTTGGGAGTCTCACCTATTTATAATATCTAAAACTTCTTCCTGGACTTTGTTTAATGCAATTCCCCATGCATTGTATAAAAACATACATACACAACAAAAGGACTAACAATATTATTATTATTCCTTGCACCAATTGCTTAAACCACAGAGACAGGTTTGGGAACCAGAAGGTCCACCTATCCC
>NW_010196205.1:1173-1476 GCF_000695765.1 Mesitornis unicolor
ATAGTTTTAGTCACTGAAACATTGGTGATTAAAGCCCCCAGAGTACAGGTCCCTGCCCAATTAATAGGCAATACTTTTTGAGCTTTATTCCCACATAGCCAATACCATCCTCATCTTTTAGGGACTGGCCAATATTTCTTTTTCAATATTTGGGTTCCATTCTGTTTTTCTAAAATACGTTGCTCCAAAATTGATAGTCTGACTAATTTCCCAATTTTGAAGCCTCATATCAGATGTTATATCAAATGAGGTATTTTCCGTAAATGAGTCCTGGATATATTTGAAGGTATGGGAATGCCAATT
>NW_010196206.1:0-13006 GCF_000695765.1 Mesitornis unicolor
CGTTACCAAAGACACAACCAAAAACCCCTTCGCAGAAAACCCAACACACATTTCACTGCTCCATTATCTTTGCTATAATAATACCATTACTATTACAAACACAATAAACTCAAAATGAAAAATTCTTGTCTCATATCTATATATATTCAGAATTTTTACAGTATATTTTGATTCCACCCAATTTACATTTTTAATGAGGAAATATATTTTATCAGAAATATGTTTACTAGTTTTGTTTACTGACATAACCCTACTAAAATAATCAGAAACTTCCTGAAGCCTGGGAAATATAAGGGTTTTTTTTCTGGGTTTATTTTTGCCTTTATGTCACCTTGCCTTTGGCAAGCCCTAACTGAATAGACTATTTGCATGAGTAAGGACACTTTTCATTTTCTGTGGATGAGTTGATGGCTTCTGGCTACTTTATTTTGCACAAGAAATACAGTCTATAACCCTGTATTCTAGATATCACAAGAATTCAGGTATTTTAGCAATATAAGCTAGCTGAATAAGACAGAATTGTCATTTTGTGAACATAAACTAAAATTTAATCTGTCTTTAGACTTACAAGTCATTTTTGTTTGTAACCTCAGGGCTTCTTCATAGCTAAGGGAGTCCAAGACTTTGTAACTGGCTAACACTATTTTCTTAAAAACTAGGTGTAAAACAGGTCTGTGTATCTCTTTGATACTGTACAAAATCGCAAGAAATTAGTCTGGTTAGGCATATCAATACATCCTTTTAAGAATACTCCATTGTTTTTTTTTAAATTAGATGACTGAAGGTAGGTTTTAATATGTAGAACAGTTCTGGTAAGTTTCTTAAAAATAGTAAAGTAAAGCCAGCTTTAAGAAACTGCTGGAAGTTCACATCGTAAAAGTAATCTTTTGAAGGCAAGGAAACAGCAAGCCTGTGATTTCAAAATAGGATAAAAATCAAATTTCCCAGCAGTACATATTCATGAACTATCTTATTGTTTTTCTGTCAGCTGCAGCAGATGGATAATGTACATTGTCTTTGCACAATTTTTTTTTCAGAGCAGTGGTTAAAAAATGGCTTGTATTGTACTAAAATTCATCACATTTCAAATGTGCATTTGTCTTCCAACTATGAAAAGCCACATTATAAATCCTTTGATCAAATTGTGGCTTCAGCAAGTTTTATTTGCTACATGGATCCTTTGATTGCAAAAGGTCTTTCTCTGTCAAAGTATGCTCTATCAGGGTTTTGAAATGTGTGTTCCTCTCAAGTCACAGGTAATTTTGCAAGTGGCCACATGCAATAATTAAAAAATTTGTATTACTACTGGGGAAATCTTGATGAACTGTAATGTATAAAACTCTAGTTCTGCAAATATGCTGAGTTATTTACCAGAGTGGAATTGACATGAAAACTGGGCACTATCCTTTCAATCCTTTACAAATGCTCATGCACAAATGGGAGTTTGAATTGGTTTCAGTCCATTTAAGAGGACTTGCTATAACATCTTTCTACCTGTCCAAATTCTGGTACTGAACTACTGTTTCAGCCACTGAGGTCACTTCACTGATATTTCAGCTCAGATGTATCATTAGAGCACTCTGACATGGAAATTCTTTCTTGGTAAGAAAGAACGTTACTTTCACTAACATGATGCATTTTTTGAGGTTAGAGCTTGGGAAGAAAATCCAGCATAAAGTCTACTAGATTAATCTAAAATATACTTTGTTAACCTTGTACACATAAAACCAGATGTTGTCTCTCACTATTACAGAAGGAAATACAGTGTAGTTTACAGGTGAAAGCACTCAGATTGAAAATTCCTTTTGAGTACTAACAGAAATTCTCTAACGAAGAAAGGCAGAGAAAGCAGACTGTTTAGAAGACCATGGAGGAAAATTCTGGTCATTATGTTGAATGTCCTAGTGTGGACTGTTGTAATAGCAACAGGTTTATAACAGCAATTTTTTTTTTCAAAAGATAAAACATGCAGAAATGGTTGACACTACACACAAATCAAGGTAAATAAAATATATCCTCTAAGCATGCTACTGCTTTTCCTTGTAGATATTTTACTCACTAAACTGTGGTAATGTTTGAAATACTACTACATGTTCCAGAAATACAACAGTCTAGTAATCCCAGAAAATGTTAAAAAAAGGCCTTGAGTAATAAAGGCAGTGTTGTTACACATTATTTTTATAAATTTTAGTGTAGGTGCAGAAAAGCACATGCAAGGAATATTAACCAGAATTGAGTTCCTAACCTCTAGATTTCCTGCTCTGTCAATAAAACAAAAACAAAAACAAAAACACACAAATAAGGACATATGTTTTATAAAACTTCTGTTTGGTAGCTTCACAGTGAATGTATTGGAATAAATATATATATATATATATAATTAGAATTGCTCAAAAATAGTTTGATGCCCTTAAACCATCATTGAAGTTAGAAATAACCAGGGCATATAATATTACTTACTTGAAAAAATTGTTAGGCTCTCTTGGCAAGGTTCTCTGTAAGCTCGAAGGCAGGGTGATTCCTGCTAATACTGGCACAACACTGCACTAATAATGGGAAGCTTGTATAAATCAACCAGTTGGCACAGAGCTTACTTTTCTCTCTGCGAAGTAGTTAGGCATCTTTTTCCTCTACTGCAAAAGTAAGGCTCTGCTATATTTTATTGCATCAGATATCTGAGGTTGAGCACATGTACTACTTATTACTGAGATGCTAATGCTTGTCAATTTAAACTGCTTCATGCTGTTTTTACAGTATCTTCCAACTTTCCTAAACTTTAACCACCTGGGCTTGATTTGTCTGTCAGTTGTTTTAGTAAAGACTACTATTACTGTTTAATGTTTATTTTCAAAAAGTCAGTACCCAACCTCCAACCTCACACCCCCAGATCTTGAAATAATTTTAAACATCCTTGTATCTAATTATTTAGAACTCTGTTGCTAAATTCTTCAACAGTGTTCTTTACATTGGCCATACTCCAATAACATTTTGCTTGCAATTACTGATCTTTTGTGTTGAAGCAGTGTTAGTCTGCTGTCCAGAGCTGACAAGCAGAAAAAATTATGTCTGACTTACCTGTTTTGTGCTCCTTGCTCTCTCTTTTCCACAATTTCCACTGCGGGAATAATCAGGAGACAGAATAAAAGTTTTGTTCACCAATGTATGGATGACATAATGAGGCATTAAATAGAGATATTAGAGCCTGAGTGAAGGCAGGTAAAAATGGAGAACAGGAACATGGGCTTACAATTGATTTGAAGGCCGAGATTGACTGGGAAAATTAATTAATTGGGTCAAAGGAGACATTAACAGAGCTGGCAAGGCAAAAGAACTAAGAGTATGTGATGAGATGTGGATGGCATGCTTACAGCAGTGCATGGTGTTGGCAGCAAAATAGTCTCAAGTAGGTTAATTTTATTTGACTTAATTCCTTGCCAGTGGACACAAACTTCTGATCTGAAAAGACTGCGAGAATGACATGGAGTTCACTGGTCACCAGACTGAAACCAGAGAAATGAACATTGAGATGGGATTGTGATCAGGAAGGTAAGACTGAAGACTGGGACTCAATCAGTATGTCAGAATAAGAGGAGAAGGGCATAAAAAAAACTTCAATGTGGCACCAGTGGGGACAAGGGCAAGTGTCTGGGTGAAAAATCTGCTATGGATAGTCTGAGGCTGTGGTGAAGAGTTCAAAGATGTTAAATTCAAAACTACCAGGAAATAAGGTACTCTATTTTGCCTAAACACTCCATATGTTCCAGCAAAACTATTCAGTCATACAAAATTCTGTGTGTGCTCTGATTCTCCTTTGTCAGCTACAGGAAATCTCTGTATCAGTCATATTTTCCTTGCACATGTTATAAAGAACATCTACTCATTACCACCTTGGCACAGAAGTGCAGTGAAGTGTCTGTGAAAATGTAAAAGTGTGTTCAGAGATGCTTCTCCAGCCTTGCAGGTGAATGAGGCACACTCTCCCTGGAATATCCCTTGAACAAACAGGAAGAACCTTCACAGCTGGGCACAGAAGATAATGTCTACTCATTAGATGTTACTGAGAGAGATTCAGGTCCCATGAGGATATTTGAGGCAGGATATTTCTTACTATAGCTCTGTTAGGTTTCTATGTCCTTTCAAAATTTGTCAGGTGCACTAATACTAGGAAGAAGAAGAAGCAGAAGAAGCAGCATGCAACTGTCTGGAGATATTTGTCCATATGTGGTAATCCTTTTTATTTTCACTTTAGTATATTTCACATTGTTAAAAACAATGGTAAGGCTTGGTTTTTACCTTGTGTTTCTCTGAAACTTCAGGAAACGTTCTCATTCAAATACAAACTCTACCTGTTCAATTTCACAGAGGAAAGATGCACTCTGCTGTAATTAAATGACAAAAAAACAGTCAAACAAGAAACAACAGATGGTATGCATCATACTGCAATCTTTAGGAGTCATTTCAAAGTAGTGTTCTTTATAATAAGCCTTGTCACAATATAGCATTATAACAGCTTCTGATTTTTAGTTTACAAAAGTGTTTGTATAATGTGTTGAAGTAACATATAAATAATTATCTTCATTTTTTCATATAGTCTTTATTTATATTGATTATTGATCAGGGAACCACCATTCACATTAAGAACTGAATACACAGAGCAAGACAAAAATCTAGATTAAAAATAGCCCAGATCACACAGACATATTCTGAAATTTATTTTCAATCGTTTCGCACATATAGGATCTTAGCAGACTAAGTTCAGAAAGAATAAGATAGTAGATTTTGTTTCATTAAAAAGGAAATTATTGATGCATTTAACTACTCTCTGGCTAACACATCAAAACAAATGCACTAAAAGTTTGTCAGAGAAATATCAGTAAGTGAAATTGTAGAAGATCCCCTTCTGGGCTTGTGTGTGTCTTGGCATCCCCATTACTTTTTTCTGACAACTAACAGCCACATCTCATGCAAAACTTGCCTTGAACTTTTTGCTCCAAGGAAAATCTTACTTTTCTAATACCATATTGTAATTCTATGTGTCATTCTTGTCATATTGCTTAAATATCACTCTGGAGAAAATCATATAGTAATTAGCAGTGATTTGTTCAGAATGTTTGCTCTGGGTCTAGTACTTCAGAGCAGCAGTCCTCTAACTTTTATATTGGGGTATTATACTTCTTGCTTCCTGTTATGGTCTATGCTCTCTTTTTTACCTCTTCAGACAAAAATAGGTACATGACAATTTGTCCTAGACACACACATATATGCATTGTTTTTCTAGACTACTGCAAGCTCTCACCTGTCCATTTCCTGTACCACATTGAGAGTAACAAAACGCCACTCCAGTAGAAGAGTTCTCGCTCTCAGGAGTCAGCTTGCTTTGTCTAGTCAGGGTACTGCAGGGATTTTTCTGCATGCAAGTGTCAAATTTAAATAACCCTAGTCCTGTTGTCTTTCAAAAATCTTCACATTCTAGAAGCCACTGTGAACCACTTCCTTCTTTTTTGCTTAAGAATCTTCTATGTAGCAGTAAATTTATTCTGTAGAATTTTTAAATACTTCTTACTCTGAATAGTAACTATCTATTTTGGTGGTTGAATTTAACAAAGTTACAGATTTAAAGGATGAATTTTAAGCAGAAATGTATCCTGAGTTGTTTACCCTTTAAGAACAGAGAACATAAAATAGGATGAAACCAAGTATAGCTGCATTTCACTACAAGACAAAAATTGTAGAGAATTTACTTATTGAAGATATTTAAAATAATTATCCTGAAATTCTAGACATGACTGAATGAAATTCCAATTATTTAAAAAATACTACAATCACTGAATAAAACAAATAAAAGTTAAATTTCTGCATCCAAGGTTTTATGGACCATTCTTAAATTATTATATGAATTAAATGTGAAGTAAGACTATTACACTCCATAGTACAGGGTGTTCCCAATGAAGTTTAGCTTTTATATCTCACTTTCAGATATAATTAGTAAATACATGATTTTTTGTTACAGATTTCAGAAAAACTTTTGAGGCTGTAAACCTGTAGAGATATAGGTTAGTGACAGAATCAGTCACATTTTAATCATTTTGAAGATGCGTACCACATACAATTAGCAAAGAATTTCAGTGAAGGAAAGTCTTTTGGTGGATTCTCATATTTCAGAGATTTAAAAGTAAATTAAAATGTAGTTTTACTAGAATTTTAAGGATTAAAATCATATTTTGTAGAATATGAAATAAACATATTTAACAGCACATAATAAGATTATAATCATGTTAAATGAAAGATTAATCTTATCAATATGAGTAAATATATATTTCTGTATTTTCAAATGACACGTTTCTTGTATTTTCTGTGGTATGGCACCATATATAAAAATAATTTTCTTAATTTTTTTTCCATTTCATGGACTCAACTCTGAAGTTACATAATTGACATTAATAGCTGACTGAAGTTCCTTTTTTTTTTTCACGTCAAAATACAGTGCTCATCCTTCATTTTTCTAATCTGTTTTTGAAGCTTACTTCTCTCTTTTCATTTTTTCAAGAATGTATATGGAAGGTTTCATGAAAACTCTGTAATATCATATATTAGATAGTTTGTGGATTGTAAATGTCTCAAAATGAAAATTAAGCTAATTTCTTTCAATGTGTCTTTTTGCTAAGAATATTTATTTACACTTTCCTTTATAATCCCTCAACACTGTTCTGTTTATAATAATATCTCTTATATACTAAGATCTCTTTTTAGGGTTTAATGGTTCCCATGATTCAGAAAAAAGAACTTGACTTCTGTGAGGTACTAACAGCTTTAGATACATCACTGTTTCTTAAGGCCATTTTAGATGTTTCCCTTAGGTTTTAATACTGTAAGGAAAATATCTGTAGGCACTTCTTCACTGTTTAATACTTCTGTTCTTTACCAAGCCATTGCAATATGATAGCATGCTCTCACGTTTTCAGTTTCTTGTCTTGTTCTGTCTATTCAAATTCTGCTTTAAGAAACTGATTTGACTCAAAATGGTTGAGAGCTCACAATGTCCTGAATGTTCTTGCAAAACAACCCCAGAAGCTGGAGCTTGTTGGATTCTGAGGTTTTTATACATGGTCTGCTGAAGTCACAAGATATTAAAGCCATGGATGTTGGTATGTGAGCTGTTACCACCTTTCTGGAGAACCAAGATAAGCTGGCACAGTACAGTGACTGTAATCCTTCCCTGCAGGACTGATTGAGGCCTTTGCACAGAAAAGACTTCACCAATATCCTGCAACATCTACTTGTATCAGATTTTATGTAGAAATGTTGCTGCAGCATTGAATAAACTCAAATATAAACATATGTAAAGCAAAATATTAATATACTATGGAAGCATAAGAAAAAACTAAAATTTTACTATTCCACAACAGTCTTAAAGCTGTTAAATGTAGAGTTTTTGTCTTTAGTACGTCCATAAAGTTCACCAGAAAGGCATAACATCAATGTGCCTTTGACACTCTGTGTCAAGAAAGTATTACTTGAATGTCAGAAAGTTTGTGTTGTTTGACTAAGGTATTATGGAGCTGACTCAGATCATAAAATTGGGCATAATCTCATTATTTCAACACTATAGGAATAGCATAGAAATGAAAAAATCTCATACTTTCAGCTGCTATCTGTACAGATATTCCTGGCATTAAAAGTGGAAAAACAATGCATAATTTCAGTTTAATAGTAGAGACAAAAACTCTGGAGAGAGGAAACAAAATGCTAATTTATTTGAGCTGAAATGAAACAGAACTCTTTTGATGAAACAAAAAAATGTTATCTTCTCAAAATTTATCCTTCTTTCTCCTTTTCTGGATGAATACTGTTTGTCAACCTGATTTTGCAGGTAGCTTTACTTTCTCTGCATCATCCTATGTTACAGAAAAGAAAGAAATGAAGAAGAAAGTAGAGGTATACAACCTGACAGTAGAACTAGAACTGACAGCAAACTCTTAGACTTTTTGCTACCTGAAGTCGAAACTTAAGACATACAGTCTGTGCACAGCTATTGGTGCATTGCAGCACAAGTACAAGTCAGTTTTATGAGGACAGCTGAAAGGATGACAAACAGGTTACTCTATTATCTCAGAGAGGCTGACTCAAAATTTGGTTGATTTTTTTGAAAATTAAATTTCCTTAAATAAGGTTGCTGCCATTTGTAGAGCTACAAGGCAAATAATGTATCCTTCCATTCTACTATCCAAATATTATATTTTGGATGAAGGAATGTAATTAACATTGACTTATAATCAGTGGCTGACATTAGTAAGCTTTAAAATCTTTTCTTATTCAAATAGTTTTTCATGCTGCTGATATAAAGCACCATAATGTGACATCGACATAAAAATTTTCATACAGAGGGAAGAGGATGTTAGTGCGTATTTTAACATCCAGGTTTGGTTATAAGGTCCAAAGATAAATTTACATTTTCTTTATAACATCACGCAGTTCAAAAGCCAAAATCAGTTACTTAAGGCATTAAGTAATTTGTGTATAAATCTGTCACAGAAATGCACCAAAACAACTCCGCAAAGATAACGAACTTAAGCAAACTTTAATTCAAACTTAAACCAAATAGCCAAAACCAGTGAAATAATGAGAGTAACCAAAAACAACTATCCAATGACATTTACCAAATTAGGGGACTGTTGTGCCAGTTGGAGATGTTATTACTGCATGATACAGAAAATGATGATGTCACAGTGCACACATGCTCACTCACAAAAGGAAACCTCTTACTTAAGAGCCTCCAGAGGTACTCTCAATCATGGTCACTCAAGCATATCCAGAAAATGACTCACCAAATGGGGGTGAGGGCACTCAATCCCAGGAAGTTCTTCTGGGTGTCTTTTCAGTCCCAAGAGGAATCCTGATCACAGACCTACTGCACTAAGAAGAACCACTCTAAGTGATCTCCAGTGGGAATCCCATTTTATAGCCTGATCAGATCCCATTTTGTAGCCTGAACTGAAGCAATCTCTCAGCCATGATCCAGAAGCCCCTTTGAGCCAAGGTGCCCCATTGGCTGGGGACACTTTCTGCTAACTGAAGGATCCCCTCTTCTTGTTCCCTTCACTGCAGGATAAGGTTGCATGCTGATTGGTCAGCACACAGGGTGTGTTGCCAAAGACAAAAAAAGGGTGCAAAAGTAAGTGTTGAAAGAGCCAGCGGCTGCCACGACAAAACCATGTCCCTTACTGAGGGTAGGGGGAAGGGTGCTCCTACAGAGTCACAATGGTTGCAAATACATGCACAGATAGTACAGGTAAGTTAATATACATGCTTTGCACACTTAATACTGTGTGTATTTGAGTCTATGAAATTAATTGTAAGTAAGGTGCATGGTGGAGCCTGAGACTGTCTCACTTTATTCTGTTTCAGCAGCTCTTCAGAGTTTAAAATCCTTCGGTCTTTGTTGGGAGAAAACCTCTTCATTTTGATGAGGTACAGTTCTTTTTCGCTCACCTGTCTACTAGCTTCCAGAGATCATGAAATGAGGGAGGATAGTATTTCCATTTTGATCTTAGTATGAGCATATAAGTATAAATTAATCCAAGTGATGAGGTTAGTCCAGTTGCTCATCTGTTACATTGGATGAGAAGGTTCTGGGTGCCACAGTAGCTGATGGTGGTATGTCATCTCCAGATTTCCAGGGGTTGCATGGTAGTAATTTATAGCTCTGTAATCTCATAGTCCGAAGGTGTTCATAACCTAAGAATACAAAAAACTGAATGTTCTGCTAGGAATGCAGAATAACATCTTTCTTACCTGAATGTTGTCTTTGCCATGTACTTGGCATCTTGGAGAATCAGACCTGAAGTAGCTGTGGGATTCAAGAGTTCTCACATACTTCTATGTGTTTGGAGGTTTTTTCGCTCTTCTTTCCACATCCTTCTTAGCTCTGATGACACGCTCATTTTGTGAAGGTGGGGAGATGTTTTTGACAGATTCCAGTCTTTCACTGGAATATGCTGTATGCTTACTCAAGGGAATGATTAAGTCACCAGTCCCTGCAAGTATTTAAAAGGTGTGTAGACATGGTGCTTAAGTATACAGTTTAGTGGTGACTTGGCAGTGTTAGGTTTATGATTGGACTCGATGATCTTAAAGGTCTTTTCCAACCTAAATGATTCTATGATTCTATGATTCTACTCACTGCAAACCCAGTGCATACTGTGATGAACATACATGCTGTCTCTCCACATTTGAATATATCCCCATATGCTTAAATATATATAATATATATTACATTCGTAATTGGTGAAGATGTCCATGAAATGCTGGTTGGATATTTTTTCTTCTTTCTCTTCTCCTTTTCATGCTATATTGGAAGGTAGAAATGGGAACCCAGAATTTTGTTTACTCTCAAGGTGCAGTTATATAGATTCTAGCAAGGAGGAAGCTTCATGTTACGGTACCTTCTGGCTCCTGGGCTTAGCTCAGATTGATTTTGGTAAACAGTTTCTGTTGGATGATGGTACAGTGCTCAGTGTTCACAATTACAATACTTTGTGTTAAACAATACAGCTATATACTGCTTTATCCGAACACAGCACATGATCCCTCCACTGAATAATCAGGTTGTTTATCATAAAATAGCTGATGACAAAGGACGGTTTTCATTAATGGAGGGAGAGAGAAGAAGAAAAAGAAGCAGTAATATTAATTGTCTCAGAGTTAGGCGCAGTCAAAATAAGGTGATAATTTGACCTGTGGAAATTTCATAGTTTGTAAGTATGCACAGATGTATGTTCAAAGCCTAGATGTTCTAAAATGGGCCTTAATTCATTCAGATTCTTTAGGCAGGAGAAAAGTGCTGTTTCACGATCATACCAAGTCTTCAGAAATACTAAATAATTGTAAAAAAGAACCTGGCATTATATATGTATAGAAGAATCTCCTCAGCAAGAAAAGGCAAATAAGAAATAAAAAAGTAAAGATGAAGAAATCCTTGGGACTCCCTAAAATCTTATGATAATATGACCAAAATAACTTCATTGAATTCAACCATACAAGACACTGTCGAATTAATGGTATACATCATTAGGAGACAAATTTTTATTTCATTTTCTTTTTTTACTCTTTTCCTTAAACTATGGAAGTCAAAATATATATTTTGATGAGGTTACGTCAGATTAGCAGACAGTCACTAGGGCCAGGTCCCCAGGGCTCAATTTTAGGGCCAGTGAGTGAAGCCTGTCAGAGTTCAAGGAAGGTCTGGACAATGCTCATAGTCACATGGTTTAGTTTTAGGTAGTCCTGCAAGGAGCAGGGAGCTAAACTTGGGTCCCTTCCAACTCAAAATATTCTATGATTCTATGATTTCACATAACATAGATAGTATCTGAATTCACCTACATTTCTGAGGAATTTGATCTGTAGGTGCATGCTGGCTAAACTCCTTTACCTAAACAATTCTCTCTCAAAACACTCATCTCCTGCAACCAGGTTAAGATTTAAACTGAATGGACATAATGTAGACTAAGAAATAAAGAAGAGGTTACTATTCAGAGACTTATCATCACACATCCAAAAAATTCAACAACTGCACACTGCAGTTAAATATGCCAAGTTTTAATTTGTTTGCATTAAACAGAGAAGATTATAGTTCATACATGATAGATTTTTAATGTAATTGCACTAGCAATTTTTATACTAGAATGTATTGTGCTAGAATAATCAAATATTCATTGTTTATAGGAAAATGTCAATAGTTCTGCATTATCTTCCACATTTATTTAATTAATTGAGTTGTATATTAGACATGTCACAGTGAAACTAGAAAGTCAAGCAAGGTGAAAATATTTCATTCTTTTTTTAGTCATCAATATTAATTATAAGTTCATTTCATATTTTCAGTTTGGCTCAATATTATACCTTTAAGTTAATCTAACCAAAATTATTATTTAATATCAGGATTTTGAATTCCCTTCCCTCTTCTGTAAATCTCTTGGTTTAAGATTTAGATATTCTCTGTCTTTATAGTATAATTAGCAAAGCTATTTCTGCTTCTAGTTAAGATTTTTAACTGTTTTCTCCAGTTTAAGAACATTTTAGGAATTGTTTGTATAAAGTAATTGTTGTTTCCAAAGTTTCCAAGAAAAATGTGGCTCATTCTTTTTTTTTTAATATTTATTTTATGTTCTATAATTATGGTTAATGGTAATTCTGATGTTTATGAGAAATAGCCTAGGATAAACAGCTTTATACATGTATTCAAGTAATCTCATTTTGTGGCAAAGTTGCAAACTGCCAGTTTTATAATGGAGTTGAATATGCTGGAGGATCAAAGTGTCAAGGTTTTTCCTGAAGACAAGAAGGTGCATTTGTTTCACATTTTTAAAATATCCTTACTTATGTATGTTTTCAAAGACTCTTACTGCTTAACAGTAAACTGCCTGTGCCATATTTGTTCCACCTGTAAGAACTCCTTTGTATCATGAAGATAACGATGCTTGTGTACCAACCTCAAAGTGTAACAGCTCTAACTCTTCCCAGCAAATGAAGAGATTAAGTAGAATTTGCATGGGATTACATCTTCTATCTGTCAGTGCAGCAGCAGTAGGACCAAAACCCACTGAGGCTCCACTGCCAATGTTTTCCATATTTTACATGGGTAGTCATAGTTTGCCATGTTTTATCAATTGACTAGAACTTCCTTGTGTGTTTCCCACCTTCTTTTTGTATAAAATATTATTATTAGAAGAAAATACAAACTTTTATATTTTTGTAATATAAATTTTATATTTTTGTAATATTTTGTAATATATTTGTTAAAATACTAAATCTTTTTTTGTTTTTTAGGATGTTGGAGGTATTCGGGTTAAATTTAGCTAATGAATAAAACACTAACTTCCATATCTTAACACATAGGACAGCTCTAGATAATTACATTTTTGTTCAGTTCTCTGTAAAGTTAAAAATTCAGTAAATTGGCAAGAAAAGAAGAGTCTGCAATGTTAATGTCGCTTTGTTTATGTGT